>NW_017306983.1:0-26272 GCF_000935625.1 Nanorana parkeri | reverse complement strand
GCGGGCCGCCTGGGTCGCTATGGGTTCAAACGCACCGCTGTTCAGATCACCGTGATCTGTGCAGCGCTGCGTTCTTCTCCATTGCCGCTGCTGAGTCAATGAGAGTCAGCAGCGGCGGTGGAGAGAGACTCTATGGTGGGCTCTGCAGGGTCACCCTCAGGTGAGCTGTGTGGGCTCTCAAGTGGGCTCTTCAAGGGGCATAACTAGAAGTCACAGGGCCCTATACAAAATTTTGCTATGGGGCCCTGTGATTTCCAGTTACGCCCCTGGATGCACCGATACTAGTATCAGTATCTGTGTCGATACCGAGTAATTGGGTGAGTACTCGTACTCGGACAAATGCTCCCGATGCTTATCCCTACACCGGAACTTCCAGTATCAGGAAGCCAAGCGGTGAGTCATTACACGCTAACCTCTGATATTAGGAAGCCGGGCGGCAAGTCATTACACGATGCCCGGCTTCCTGATTGGCCGGGAAGCCGGTTCCATGCTCCCTCATCACTGGGTGATGAGGAAGCATGGAGCCAGCTTCTGGCCAATCAGGAAGCTGGGGGGTGGGTAATGACTCGCCGCCTGGTAAGTCATTACACTGTGTCCGGCTTCTGTAATGGGACTTCCGATATCGGTATTCGGTATCGGCGAGTACCGGAAAAATAATGATGCAGTTACACTAAAGACAAATATGTCTGTTTCCAGTGCGGGCATCTTTTTCTATGTTTTATTAGTAGTTTTACATAATGCATCTTATAGGGTTTTATAGTCTTGGGTCTAGTGGTCCTTTCAGTGGTCAGAATTGCATTTATAAATCTGGTCATTTAAATGGGCTCTGTGGTCATTTGGTTGCACATATTACATCACAATACAACTTTAACATATTGCACACATTTTTAGTATGTTTTTGTTTTATTATGGCATTTATATAACATCATCAAGCAGCATTTACATACCATTTCATTTACATCTATCCCTGCCCTCCAGGGGCTTACAGTCCAAGATCCCTATCTGACATACATGCACAGACATACTAGGGCTTCTTTAGACCAGAGCCAAAAACCCACCAGCATGTCTTTTGGAATGTGGGAAGAAACCAGAGCACCTAGAGGAAATCCACACAAGCACAGGGAGGACATGCAAACCCCACTCAGATAGCACCCTCGCCAGATATTGGACTGAGGACCCCAGTGCCGGAAGGCAGAAGTGCTAACCACTAAGCCACTGTACTACCCATGTATAGGGTGTTTCTTTAAGCCTAACTCCAGCCACAACTTTTTTTTTTTGTAGCAGAATTTTTCTTAATCCTTAAACTTTTCTTTAAAAAATGTTATACTCACCTGACCCGGCTTGCTCTTAGAGCGGTCCTTGGAGCCTCTCTCCCCCTCCTCTGCAGCGGTCTAAGGTCCTGTAAATTATCACATTCTATACAGTGTGCAGACAGGCTTTAGTGACCTGAGAAGCAGGCATCCAGCTCCTTTGTTTGGGTGAGCATAATTGTTTTTTGGGGGGGTTTTAGCACCCAGCCAAAAACGAGCACTTAACCCTTGCAGTGCGGGGGTAGCCCCACTGCAAGGGTTAACACTTTTGCCCGGAGATATCACTACATTGCAGAGAGTGGGGATTGTCGCACCATAACCCCCTGCAGAAATGAAAGTGGGTGACCTGAGGCTTTCATTTTGAGAGACCCTCTCGCCCACTGTGATAATAGATCAGGGAACTATAAAATGGTCCTTTTAACTTCTTTTTACCAGTTCACTATCACACCGGGTTAATATGAACATTTTACCAGCAGTGGGGATTTTCCATTATTTGCTTTTCAGTATTTGTACATTTTTATTACGTTCAAAGGACTATTAAGGACCCTATTTAGATAGTCAAGTAGCCTGTAGTAGTTATCACATTCTATACAATGTATAGGATGTGATGATACTGGGGGATATACTATTGCTGGAGCAGGTTGGCCCTTGGCGCCCCAGAGCCAGCAGGGATCGCGTTTCGGGTGAGTACAACTGATCTTTTTTTCTCCCTAGAGAAAACGAGCATTTAACTCTTGCAGTGTGGAGGAACCCCCGCTGCAAGGGTTAAGATTTTATTTGCACAGCATGACCTCTTTAATTTGTATATTAACCCTAGAAATGAACTTATTTGATTTATGGTCTGTTAAATATACCATTGAATGTGTAGTCTTATATATGTTTACTATGTGCAAAAATACCTGTTGATCCTGCCAGAAATTCAGAACTGTCCTATTGATTCTGCCAGTGTAATCTGAATATGTCTATTCAGTCCCGTCCCTTCCTGTCCCCCGCTTCTCATGTTTGCCTACAGAACACATCTCCAATGTTGTAGAGAAGAGGAGGGGTTCTGTAGTTTAAAAAAGACATCTGAGCCGGGCTGACACTATTCCTTGCTTTTTCATTCCAGAAAAAGCAGCCCACTGCAGGAGATTAGGAGTGGAGCGTACTTCTGGCAGGTTATTTGTATGTACTTGCAGGGATAAAACAACGGGAAGTGTCTGTATTGTATAGTTTGTTTTATTGTTGCTCTGACATGCACTTTAGGTTATTGTGTGATTGTTGACACTGATATTTCTTATTTAATTATGCTTCTTCGTCCTTTTGATTTTAGGTTTATGTTCTGGTCAGACTGGGGGGAACCCTCTAAAATAGAAAAGGCTGGATTAAATGGGGGTGATCGGCAGATTTTGGTGTCTGATGATATTGAATGGCCCAATGGAATAACATTAGGTGAGTGGAATAGACAAGAGCTTTATTGATGAATGAGACACAGTGATTGTATATAATTCCGGGGGGTGTCCCCCAATGTTTTGTGTTAGGATCTACTTTTCAAATGACGAGCTCAATGAGATCTACCAGTGAAATAAAACGCCTCCCTCTCTCCCCTGGCTGTCAGGCGGCCACCAGTTGAAATGTGTGTAGTCCCTTCCTCCTGGGACTACACACATGCACTACCTCGGTAACTGCCAAGGCACCGATATTTTTTAATGGGAGGTGGGCCCTTCATGGTTTCTTGCACCGGGTCCCTGAGGTTTCTGGTTACGCCTCTGCCTCTGGTCATATCTTCATACTAACATAAGCCAATAGAAATTACAAATATTAATTCCATCCGGTCTGGAGAGGAGGAATGAAGTCACTGGATCCAGGCAAGAGTGGGAACAAAGTTCACAAAGCCAGCGCAATAAGGACATGGTTTGACACATTTGGTTTAAAGGAACTTGAGTGGCTTGCACAGTATCCGGACCTCAACTATACTGAACACCTTTGAGATGAATGGGCCTAAATTCCAACAGAGACACTCCAAAATCTTATGAAAGTTTTCCCAGAAGGGTGGAGGCTATTATAGGTGTAATGTAGGGAGGGGGGCACTCCATATTAATGCCCATGGATTTAGAATAGTATGTCCTATGTGTGTGATGGTCAGTTCTCCACAGACTTTTGCCCATGTGATGTAAGTACGCAGCAATGTTCTCATATCTGTCAACTATCTTTTCACCCCAGATGTACTGACCCATCGCTTATACTGGGTGGACTCAAAGCTTCATACTCTATCCAGTGTGGACTTCAGTGGGGCCAACAGGAAAATGCTGATTTTCTCTGAAGACAAACTGAGTCACCCTTTTGGCCTTGCCGTGTTTGAGGTGAGTTGGAGGTGCAGGATGCTCGTAGAGTATAAATTGCTTCTTGTTTTACATTGGAACACTTGCCAGGTTTTTACTGCGATCTAAGTCCCCATTAGACAGATTTCCCCTTACTTATCAATGTGACAATGGTTCACCAGACAGGAAGGGAGGGAGGGAGAGAAAATCTACAACAGCAACACGCAAATAAAAATGATTTAAATATAAGGAAGGGAAGTCAGAACTTTTGTCAACTTTTTATTGCCGTCTGTGTCACTAATACAGAGTTTCCTTCCCTCTTCTAGTGAAACTGTTGTCACTGGTACAGTAATCGCTCATACATACTGATACAGTGGTATGGAAAATATCCCTATGGGAGCCCCAGATTGCAGTAAAAACCCAACCTGGAATCTAAAACCCTATTAACGTCAATCTCCTACACAGCAGTAAAAAGTTGACAATGGATCCTAATATACAAGCCTGAAATAAAGTTCTATGAAACATTGATCTCCTTGGTGAGATAGCTAGACATGTCTATGCCTCATGGGGTCATGCCTTGTACCAGGGTTGTTACATGCAGGGTGGCATTATAAGGGATAGGGAACACGATTAAATGGTCAGTCAACTAAAAATGAAAATTTCAGTTATGGGTCGGGGTTGCTGGGTTTTGGTAAAAAGTACAATGTTGGTCCATCGGTACATAAAAGTATATACCCAAAACATTCCATATTGATCATCAGCATATCTTTGTCTTGAATACTCATGTTGTGAAATCTTCAGATAATAACAATTCTGTGAAATGGCAATTTGCCTAGAGGGCAAGGATAGGCAAATGAATAAAATAAACAAATGTAATCATAAGGCATATCAATAATGTCAATGGACAAAGTTATGCATGCTCTGGTGGAAATGAATGGTGACGAGCAGAGCATGAGTCAGTTTTGTTCCCCTATAACAAAGGTAGACAAACTCTGGCCCTCCAGCCATAGTGATACTACAAATCCCATTATGCATCTGCCTTTGGAAGTCATAATTGTGGTTGTCAGAGTCTTGAAATGCCTTATGAGACTTGTAGTTCCACCACAGCTGGAGGGCCGGTGTTTGCCTACTATAGGGGAACAAAACTGTCTCGAGCACTGTCCTTTAGCATTCATTTCCACCAGAGTATGCATAACTTTGCCCAGAAATATTATTAGTATTCTATGACTACAATTATGTTTTATTGATAGTGTTCCACTAATCCCTGCAATGATTTAGAAAAAGCATAAGTGATAAACATTCGTGTCTGCCCTGAACAAACCTCAAGTCTAATGACTATCAGATCATGCAGATACACTGTGTCTGCTGTGCTGCCAGTGGTGAGGTATTAACCACAGAATCTGTAATAATCAAAGCCCTGTGCCATAGTTCACCTCAGTAAGGCTGGGCACACACCTTACAACCATCGCAAGACTTTTGTCTACAGCTGCCGCCAGTTGTTAAACCTACCCCATGTGCTTTGTTATTACTAGATTAATTTAATTTACTTGTCCTGTTTTCTTGCATTGAACCTCTAAATCTTACCTTTTCTTCTCCCTAGGACAAGGTTTTCTGGACAGATCTGGAGAATGAAGCAATCTTTAGTGCAAACAGACTTACTGGAAAAGAAATTTCTATCTTGGCAGAAAATCTGAACAATCCGCACGATATCGTCATTGTTCATCAGCTCAAACAGCCCAAAGGTAAAAAAGACAACCAAAACAGCCAAAACACCACCACAAGCCCCTCCTTGATCCACATAAAGACATCGATATTTGACTCATTGAACCACAGCAAGGTCATTTTGGTAACTTGTATACTTTGAGGAAATGAAGACTGGGGCTATCAAAGGGATAGTTTAAAGCCTTGTTCTGGAAATTATTGTACACTTCTAGAAACCCCTGCAGACACCTCTTGATCCCTTTGGCTTGAGATTGATTGTCCATACTTAATTTTCCTGGATGATTTTAATTGTATGCCCAAAATAAGGCTAACGCTTGGGTTGTCAAGTGCAGAAAGAGGAATGCTTAGCCAAAGCCTTCATGTGGCAATCAGATCTCCTGTTGTAGAGTAGAACTTGACGCACTCAATGATAGGGATGGGTGCTGAAATGACTGCGAATGTCACCGCTATCGCATAAATTTAGTAGAGAAGAATGTCACCAGCACACCGAAAATCCTTTTAGGATCATCAATTGTTCATTTTTATGAGCAGTTTGCGACTTGAAACAAAAGTGCTTTCAGGATCTCGCAGGGTCCCTTCATCAGGCTCAACATTGACAATGTTTTCGGGTCCCTGCGAGGTCCTGAAAGCGCTCGTGTTTCAAGTGACAACCTGTTCAATAAAATGAACAATTGTTGATCCTAAAGGGATTTTCGGTGTGCTGGTGACATTCTTCTCTACCAATCAGATCTCCTGGCTGCCACTTGTGTCTATGGTTAGTTTAAGATTAAGTCATCTCAGTATCCTGATGTGTTTTACTTTCACTGACAGTCATGTGGTTCATATCATCACAAAGCCAAATGACATTGCTGCTTAAAGCCTGAAAGATCACATTTTGGCTGTATTTCTTCATAATATAGTGAACTATTTTCCTGTAGAAATGTTAGTTTTTTTCTTTTTGCTTTGACTAGTCGGGGCATGATTGTGTAAGTTTCCTCTTTTCTATAATTGCTCTATGACATTTTTCTAAATATAACTGTGTGTTTTTTTTTTTTCCTAGCAATAAATGCCTGTAACCAGGGACCTCTTCCAAATGGTGGATGTGAATACCTGTGCTTGGCAGCACCACAGATATCTGTCCACTCCCCCAAATACACCTGCGCCTGTGCTGATGGGGTGGAGTTGGGACCAGACATGAGGAGCTGTGGGAAAGGTAAAGTACAAGGCTTAAATATAAAAGGGATAAAGGGGATAAATGGGTAATTAAAGAGAGTGTAATCTCTGAACAGTTTGGGGTTGAGAGATACCACTATCTTATTTAAAGGATAGATGCACCCTAAACACAACTTCCCAAATTAAACCCCATCTAGAAAAATTTCTAATTGGGACCACATGCCAAACATTTGAAGAAATGGCAATATTACAGAGCCTGACCTTCACTCCCAGTTTGCTTTAAGATGTGATCTGTTACACATGCTCTGCGGCCGGCCATAAAAAATGAGGGCTGTCTTTAGCTCCTTTCAATTTCAGAACAAGCTGGGAGTGCGGGGGAAGAATGACCGCACCAACACTGAGCAGGTCACGCCGACCCCTGTAAACTTTACAATTTTCTTGTATTTGTTCCATGGCGAGGACTAAAACTGGGGTTTGTATTAAAGCTGCAGCAATCTTTTCATCATAAGGTGTTCTGCAAAGACTAATGCTGGCTATACACTTCCGACTGGTTCTTGATGAACTGGCCAAAATTCGCTCAATGAGTGGCTTTGTGTGCTGGCTCCTGCCCAGCATCCGTTGATTGAAAAATGGAAGGAGCCAAGGAAAAAATTGTTGGCAGAACATCGCCTGTATCCAGTCAGATGCCGGCACTGTTCAGGTATTTTAACAAGCGGAGGATGTGCTTCATCCCGAAGCTGAATGGAAACAATCTACTAGTGTAAACCAAAATTAGCAACAGTAAGCTGTATTGGGCAATCTCTGATCAGTTCTCCTATAGCCTCCCAAATGAAAATGGTGGTTTCTGTGGGTTCAGATTATTATTGCTTTGCAATATTTGAGAAACGTCAGTAAAAATGTTTTCTTTTTAGTTTTGGATAGAATAGGAGAAGGGATAGGTCCCCTTTCCGCTTTGTATTGTGTGTGTCCCCATAGTGGAGGTTCTCTTCATTCCCTGTCCTGGAGACACCTGAGTTCAGCTTCCGGTTTCCTTTCTCTAAAGTACATGCTCCATATCTCTCTATGGAGCTTCCACTAGGGTGCCAGTGACACGGCCATCAGTGTCCAAAGGAATATATAGAGAATGGACTTGAGAAGGGAACCAGGAAGTGCAGCTCACAGCACTGCATTGTTTATAGTGACAGGAAGTGAGAAAAATGGAGACGTAAAAATCTGACAGAGGGCCTGACTACTTCACCATGTGTGAAGGGTCTGGAGGAATCATTGTGAGAAGTGGAAGAAAAAAAAAACTGGGAGGGTATTAACGGACCAAGCATGGGTGATGAAGAAGGTGCAAGTGGCATATACAACCAAGTTGTTTGTTTTAATGTTCATTCCATTACAGCAACTACTACAACTGTAGCAACAACTGTACCAGCAATTACCACCGACTCCCCTGCCACTGATGTGCCCACTACACCAGCCACAACTACTAAAACAAGACCATCCACTACGACCACATCGACTACCACTGAGATAACACAGAATCATCATCCCAGCACTACTGAAAACCTCCAAACTACCTCTGCTTCTGGCCACAAGGATATTAAGGTGCCAACTACTGATAACAGCAGCGTCTACCAACACTGTAAGTGCCGCACAAGTCTCATCCTGTTTAGTTTTAGTGGTTATTGTCAAGCAGTGATTTAACAGAGCGACTGTTACCATTATCTGGACAAGATACAACATTAAAGATTTTAAAATGGCATATTCGTTGTTTTATTAATCCTTAAAGTGATCCTGTCACCTATAGAAGTAGGCCAGCCCTGTAAAAGAAGTCCATCTATATTTACCCTTCCGGTGGCTCATTTCTGGAAATGCTGCCATTTCACTAATCCCTGGTCACCACTTTCCACGTGAGTCCGCATACCTTCACCACCGCATGGAATGGTTACTCTTGGCGGCTTACATGCCCTGTAGTGACGTATGAGGCGGCAGGAGGAATCGATACATGCTGCAGGGGAGCAGGTATTCACACACCCATGAATAAGGAAAACCTGCAGCGGCCGGCAAGCAGTAGAGTCGTGGCATTTCAAGACACGGGCAGCCGGGAAGATAATTCTAAATGGGCTCATTCACAGGGCTGGCCTACTTTTAGAAGTGACCCTAGTCTAGTAACAAGTTCACATTTTATGGAAGGCACCAAGTACAGGTAGTGGTGCCTTCAGTTTAAAAATGAAAGGTAAGTGAAGTCAAATTTAATAATAAGTTCATTTATACTTTGTGAACAAGACAGGTTCACTTTAAAAATGGGCCTAGTGGTATTTTTAGGATTTCAAAGGGATTTGTGTTTTAATGTTGGCAGAATCAAATCAGAATCAGCGGTACGTCTCCCCAGGAAATGAAGCTGACCACAAACATGGTCTTTCTTCCTGATATGTTTTTTCCTTTAATGGAAAGTACCGTTGCTCATGGGTTTTGGAAAGTTCTGCAGATGTATGCCTTTCAGATACATTTTGCAGGCACTTTAGTTTTAGTTGCTTTGCGCATATATTTCTCCGGATGGAGATATATATAAATTATATAATAACCACAATATTTCCTGCGCTAGCAATATTTACAAATTCATTACATCTGTGTTCTTGCTTGAAAGTGTTGAGTATGTGCATTGTCAGTGGTACTGGAGGGTGCAGTGTGTGTATGTACACTCGTTGATTTACAATTAAAAGGGCCGTTCACCATGTGAATATCTGTGAATGTTCTGTGTGAATGTGTGCACAAACAAGCGTTCTTTAGTTTTTTTTTCTTCTGTACAAGTGTAATTAATTTCCAACTAATGTTTGTGCACATATTCATACAGAGCAAACGTTCACTGATATTAGCAGGACAAATGGCACTGTTGATTGTTAATAAAGCGACCCCCTAGTGTATAGATACGTACAGCTAGAGCCTAAGGTGAACCTAGGCATTGCCCATGGGTACCCTACCCTCCCCCCTATTTTCCTCTCTTTTTCACCTTTTTGTGGGCCAGCATTAAAAGGATATAGAACCATTTAGGGCAAAGTGGTAGTGACTGCTGATAACCCACTCCCCTGTAAGGTATACTCGCCAATCTGCGGTTCTTCGCTGACTCTCAGATGCAAAAGTCTGCGAGGAAGCACAGATGGGTGACTACACCTTGCATGGGGGAGAGGGTTATCAGCAGGCACTGCCACGTTGCCCTATATGGTTCTGTATCCTGTAGGCAGTTAAAAACGTATTCCTGTTTTTTTATAAATAAAAAAAAAACGTATTCCTGGCAGTGGGGCTACCCGCACACTGCAAGGGTTAAGTGCTCAATTTGATCTAGGGTGTAAAATAAAAAGGAGAAAGAATTGGGGGTTGCTTCCACATGGTCAAAGAGCTTGCAAATAAAGATTGATGAAACTCCTTTGGTAACGGTCAGTCCTTGGAGTCAAGATTGTTTTGCCATTATGTGACCAGGTTGTTTAGTTTTTCATTGAGCATTGCGGTATTGTCTCAGATATTCTTGTGATAAAACACTGGATGGAATTCTTTTTTATCTTGTAGATGGAAATGTAGATTCTGACCTCAGGTCCACACTGACCGCAGCAGTGATTGGTGTAGCTGTGCCTCTTGGTGAGTTATCCCTGTGTACAATGCTTGAATATGTAGGGAAATGTACGCAGACATTATCATCTCTAAAAGTTAATCACAAAACGATGAAAATTATGAATAATGTTTTTTTCCTACCGAGTTGTGCATCTTATGACATCTCTTTGTGGGTATTTTTACACGAAAACCATTTATGTCAATTTTGAACACTTTACATTCATGAAGGCATTGGCAGATTTATGGACTCTCCATCCAGTGGCAAGTCATATATTAGATGGCATAGACCGCATCAAACAGCAGAACAGCCGCTGAGTCAAAAATTGGCCACATTGTGATAATGTCTTTAACCAGACTGAGCATAGTGAGGAATTTACTGACTGAGCACAACCTGTATGTATTGGAAGAATAGCTGCCCAGTGTACGGAATTACAAACTATACATGGAATGTAGTTTAAAAAAATATATGCTCACTAAACAATTAAATTGGGGATGTTCAAATACAGATTATTACAGATTGTTAAGTACAGATTATTTTCCAGATCCAAGACTAGACTAGAGAAAAATTCAAAAGTTAGGAGGCAGCGGTCATTTTGTAAGGAGCACACGGAGCTCCTGGGATTTCTACATCTCTGTTTTAATGTATGATTTTCTTTTTATAAACATATAAGTGATGCACCGATACCATTTTTCCAAGTTCAAGAACTGATACTTGCCCAAGTACTCACAGATACAAGCACTGATAAATTTCTATCAATTGTCTTGTGACAGTTTTTATAAAACAATACAGACTAATGATTTTAGTACAGTGGTGGAGCGCCAGAGCCAGGTCCCAGCTGCAACCGCTGTAACCCTGGTAGTTCTCATGAAAATGCCAAATATCGGCACTGGTATCTGAACTGGTATCAGAACATCCCTAATTAAACCTTTTAGATGCACACATTGAGCTCATTCTACCAACTCCTCCGTTATCCACCTAGAGCAGTGATTGCTAACGTTTTTGAGCCAGAGTGAGATAAATACATTTATTTTGCGTTGCAGTTTTGGCAAAGTGCCAACACTGAAGATAAGTTTGGTATTTGTGTTTTAGTTTGTGCACTGGAGTTTAAAAAACATTCAGCATCACTGCATTAGGGAAAAACACGTTTAAACATTTTAATTTTTTCTTTATAATTTTTTACTTTTTATCACTTTATTTTTTTATTTATCCTATTATCTTTTACTTTATTTTTATTGATTTTATTTTTTTTTTTACTTCATCATTTTTTTTAATTTTTTTATTTCATTATTTTTTACTTATTTTTTTTAATTCATTTTATTATTTATTATTTTATGATTTATTTACTCTTTTTTTTTTTCTACTTAAAGTTATTGCTATCACACAGGAGCTAACAAGCCCCTGTGTGATAGCATTTGGAGGTGACATGTTCTCTTTATTGAACCTGTCACCTCCAATACAGGAGTTTTAGCACAGCACTGTGCTGGCTCTCCTGTGATAGCTCAGATGGGAAGGCTGTGAGTACAGCATTACTGTTCACATGGAGCAGAGCGGAGAATGTACCTTCTTTGCTCTGCTCTCCGCTCTCCATCCTGAACTACTTTGCCATGGTCCCGGGTCCCCTAGAAGAGCGGGGGACCCCGAAAACAATGGCAGGGAGAGAGGCAGCCGTGCGGACCAACAAGCTTATTACAAGTGATCTCAGTGCCATCGCCGAGATCACTTGTACTGCGGCCCGGCCTCCAGAACTGCCCGCCCGCCCTCTGAAACTGTGTTCCTGGGAGGCAGGCGATAAGAATTTAACACCCCTGCCTAGGTGCGCTTGCCAGCAGAGGGGCACGCATGCATAGGTTCGCCATTGCTGACCAAGATATTCCTGTAGTATACCAGTAGTAGTGAGGGAAATCCATGGTTGCTCAGCAGTGTCACCAGAACTAGCATCCACATTGTAATGAGCATGTGCCAGGCACTAAAGAAACTGGTTTTAATATGTTTGGGATTCTATTCAAGTAGCAGATCTATCGCTATGCTTCGGATCTGCTACACAGCAGATGTCCCACCCCTCATTTCCTTTTGCCCAATCACAGGATGCTTTCTACAGAGCTTTCTGTGATTGGGAAGAGGAGGGGTGGGCAGTGCAGCTGTTTTGTAGCGGACTCGTTTCTCTCCTCCTGGAGAGCCGGAAGCGATAACTTGTACAATTGGCATTTAGCGTAACTGTAAATTTTAAAAATAGATAAAATAAAGAGAACTCCCCCTAGAGTTCTTCTTTAAGATATACCGGGATCTGTTTTTAGGATCCCTGGGTGGACTAGTTTAAATACTATATAATATTGTAATTATTTTTCAATTGATATGTAAAATAAAGATGCCATGCTCAGAAGACTTTATTCAGGGTTGGGCTGTCTTGTGCGAGTTATGTGGGGTTCTTTTACATTTTCATTGGGCTACATTAACAAAGCTGTAGTGTGTTGCTAGTCTGTCTCTTAAATACTCATAGGGAATTCATAGTGTGACGTCTACGGGTACATAACAGACCCACCACTGAATTTTCTGGAGCTTTTCTTTGCCCTTTTCTGATGCAGTTTCCTAGCAATGCACTTCCCACCTTTCACTCTGCTACCAATGTCTCTCCATAGCTGTCCTGGTTTTGCTCTGCCTGTCCGGTTATCTCATCTGGAGGAACTGGAAACGAAAGAACACAAAGAGTATGAACTTTGACAATCCCGTCTATCGGAAAACTACTGAAGAGGAAGAGGAGGAGGAAGAGGAGATTCACATTGGCCGGACAATGCAGATCGGCCATGTCTACCCAGCTGTGAGTATTCAGTGGCTACAAACATGGAACCCGAAACATGGAGGACAAGAAAACTGTGATGGCTTTTAGTTTTGAGAGGCATAACCAGTGCTGCTTCAGTTTAAGAGGTATCACTGGCACAGATCTGGCTTCACTTGTGTTGAATTCCAAAAAATAAACACAACATGCATGCTTATGCTGGTGAACTTATAATATATGGACATCAATCTGGAACTCCGTATCCAGAAATATATGGAGAGTGGGGCTTTGAGCCGATATTCATGGAATAGTACAGAGAGCGAAATTCAAAAAAATATTACATTTCTATTATTTTATAGTTAACACATATAAGTGCAATACACAGAGTACGTGTAAAAACTGAGATGCAGAGAAAGATGAGAACCCCATTTATGTAAAATGATAATTGTCCATGTTGTAAACATCTTCCGCATTTCAGGAATTCAGGTATTTTTTTTAAGTGGGTCCTGATCCTCAACGCGTTTCACACTTGTAGCTTCGTCAGGAGAAGGGTTCACTGAAAGTATAAGTTACAAACCGAAGGCAAGTATAAACAATATCATTTTTTATGAATTTTGCGGTCTGTACTGTTTCATGAATATTGGTTCAAAGCCCCACTCTTCAGATCATTTCTGGATACTGAGATTGTGTTCTTTCAGTATTAGTTTGCGGGGTGCGATACTCGTGGTCCACGCACTTGGCCAATTTGTATATTTACTCCTCCAACTTGTAATGAACCCTTATGGTAAGTTCATCTTTTCATTGAAAGTGAAAAGGTGAACTAACTCCCAACATACTTACAGGTGAAACTCGAATAATTAGAATATCGTGCAAAAGTAATTGCAGTAAGTTCTGCAAAAGGGGCCCAAACCAAGTACTGAGTACATATGCATGCTTGTACTTTTCAGAGGTCTGATATTGTTCTATGTACAATCCTTGTTTTATTGATTGCATGTAATAATCTACTTTTTTGAGGTTGTGGATTTGGGGTTTTCATGAGCTGTAAGCCATAATTATCACAATTATGACAAATCACGGCTTGAATTATCTTGCTTTGCATGTAATGAGTCTATCTCATATATTGGTTTCACCCTTTAAGTTGCATTAGTGAAATAAATGAACTTTGCACGATATTCTAATTATTCGAGTTTCACCTGTACATGACATATTTCTACTGTTCACATGTAATGGGCCGCACACTTTTTAAACTTGGCTGGAGGCTGTGTAGCATCATGATGCTGGCAATAGCAAGTGGTCATTGGTCAGCGAGGCCAAGTCATCACACTGACCAATGAGAATCTCTTCCGAGCCTTCCAAAAAAAGGGAGATGTCCCTTTTGATCAACCTGGTCACATGGATGTGTTGACCAGTGACTGCTCGACACTGCCAGCATTATAACGCTATATATAGTCTCGGGGACTGTATAGTGAAGCTTTGAAGTGGGTGGCAGGAGTATGTCATCTGACCAAAGGGGGAGAGTAGGGTGGGAAGGTGTGGTTGGCGGTTGGGATGTGGGGGCATGTTGTGGACTAGCGTATCTTTTCATTTTATGTGAAAGGTTTACTAACCCTTTTCACTAGTTATACTTAGCGTTATTATTTTTTGGAAAAACGGAAGCTACACAGCACAGACTTTATGGATTGCGCTCCCACTTAACATGTCAAATGTTTGTTGGATTTTTGCTGCAGGGGACTACAAGAACTGAGATTAGAGTATAATGAGTGGTTTTAGGTACAGCCACAGCATTTTCTGTGTAGCATTAAAACTTAGACTAACACTATAGATTCTTTTTTCCATTGCAATGATTAGTTTGCATAAAATAGCTTTCCGGTGTAGGTGCGATGAAATGTAAACATTCAATGCTTTGTGCCAACAGTAATCTATATATGGTACTGTTTGCAGCAATCAGATGAGTCATAAAAACCAAGCCATTCTTACCACAAACACATGATTTACAAGTGAAACTCGAATAATTAGAATATCGTGCAAAGTTAATTTATTTCACTAATGCAACTTAAAAGGTGAAACTAATATATGAGATAGACTCATTACATGCAAAGCAAGATAATTCAAGCCGTGATTTGTCATCATTGTGATGATTATGGCTTACAGCTCATGAAAACCCCAAGAACCCCAAATCCACAACCTCAAAAAATTAGATTATTACATGCAATCAATAAAACACGGATTGTACATAGAACAATATCGGACCTCTGAAAAGTACAAGCATGCATATGTACTCAGTACTTGGTTTGGGCCCCTTTTGCAGCACTTACTGCAATTACTTTTGCACGATATTCAAATTATTCGAGTTTCACCTGTATGTTTTTATTTAATTTATATAGCACCATCATTATGCAAAGTTGAAATCATTTCCTGTCAATTTCTGCTACCCCAAATGTCTGATGTACCTACCACAGACACAGTCTCACACATTAGTGTCAGTTTGGGCAGAAGCCAGTTAAAAGTGACACTAAACTCAAGTTAAATCTTGCAAATACATCCAAGTGCCCTTACTATTAACAAAACTGAACTTTATTTTTGCATCAGTCAGCTGTAGATTCCTAAATCATCTCCTTTTGTCCCCCATGGTCCCTGTGTGTGTTGTAAAGTAGTCACCGCTCCAAGCTCGCTCCTGTGCTGGACTACAATCTCATGTTTAGTTTACTAATTTGTATTGAGATTGTGGTCCATCTCTAGTCCAATGCAGCTACCACGACTATCTCATGACTGGTAAGCTGTGATATGTTATACACTGTGTGGCCAGATTATTATGACCACCCCATTAGTACTTTGTTGGGCCGCCTCGTGACTCCACGAGATGTTGAAAGGTGATGCGAGGAATCTGACACTACACTGTTGCCCTTCTGTTGTCTTGTACCAGTCTTGCCACTCTCCGTTCTGCCCTAACATTGCCTAGTCGCTGACGGCCACAATTCCCACGATCAGACCCAGATTTTCGGCTGACAGTCCAGTCCTTAAACACTTTAACAACAGCTGCTCTTGAACATTTAACAAATTCTGCTGTTTTGCTGATACTCGCTCCATGGCTCCGAGCGCCAACAATCATCCCACGCTCAAAGGCTGTTAAATCGTGTTGTTTACCCGTATCTTCAGAAAAAAATCACTTCTACTGTCGTGGTAAACAACCTGCTTCCCTATTTATAATGGTCTGGCCCTCTAGCAACTTCAGCACAAAATTATAGCTAATTTGCCTACAAACGTCAGGTGGTCATAATAAACTGGCCACTCAGTGTACCGTATATGCTTTTGGTTCTAGATACATTTAGTATTCGGAAATATATCTGATGCCAGGTCAACATTAATGTCATTGTTGTAGCCCTTGTACGCCAGTTTACAGGGTGGTAAAAGATATTGGTACTAGCCATAGTACTGATGGAACCATATCCAGTATATGACATTCTTATACATTGAAAATAATTAATAAGCAGAGATTAGCAGCCATATCATGTGCGACAGTCACGGTTGTCAGTTGTATAGGAGAGCAGGGAGAGACACCAGCTGTGCTACTGACGGATGGAAGACTCCCTTCCTGGGAGCTGAATTATGGCTGGGAAGTCTCTTTTGTTCGATGCCTTCGGGTGCCTCTGTCCCCATCATCCTCACTTCATATTCTCATTCTTGTCTTTGCAGCGAGTGGCATTGAGCTTGGAAGATGACGGATTGCCTTGAACATCATAGCACGGTATGACACAGTCTCAGCTACACACTGAACATGACAGAAGCCATCACTGGTCTTATGTCTCCCAGCTGGAATCACGTGAAGGACACTGTATTACATGACATTCCACGAGACCCAACAGCTCTGCTACCAACACGGGACCATACAAGTTTTGTCACAGCCCTCGCCTGACACGGGAACTACACAATTCCACAGGCCCAGGCAACAGAAAACAAAAACGCACACTCTTAAAAAGTCCGAACCCTTTCTTTATTTATTTTGCTGATGGACAACCACAAAATGTTTCTATGTATAATCTTTTATACAGATTTTTACTTGATCTGCGCCCGAGGCATGCCCTTCTCGCTGTCTGTATATAGCCGCCTTCTGGCACAACCTCCCGTTTTAAAATATTATATTTATAGAAGTTTTTGGTTTTGCTTTCTTTTTTTTGTACATAACAAAAGTTTGTGGTTTTCCATCAACATATACGCTAAATTAATGAAGAAACTGTAGATTTTTGTTTTGTAGGATATTTATTAACCTGGGTGTGTTTGGGGGGGGATGGGAGGTGCACACTGTAAATACAAAGGGTGAGAGTATTTATTTTTTGTATGGGTTTATATGTTTGCAGTAGAACTCTCCTTCTGCCTAGGTCCACCTGTTTTGGTTGCAGTCGAAGGGCATTTTCTTGTTTGTTACTGTTTCTCTAGTTTATCTTTCTCAGCCTGCGTCCAGAATATTGTGAAGATTATAATCCAGCAAATGAAATCATGACATAGCTAAAGCAGAGAAAATACTGTATATAGAGCAGTACTGTGAATGAAATAAAAGTAAAAGAAAAAAAAATATATAATGATCTTGTGAGCAAGGATTTAACCCTTAAAGTTGTGAGTCATGTGATTAGCAAAGATGCTTGAGGTTTAATGTGTCAGTGTATCCAAAGCGGAGATATCTGTTCTAGGTGGACCCTTGTGGGATGAATGAACACCGGCCCATCAAATATTTCTCAAGGATACCAGCGGCTAGATCAACTAGAGCCGTGGTTCTCAACTGGTGGGTCGGAAACCCATGTTAAGTGGGTACCCGTGTGCCTTCCACTGTACTAGGAGAGTGGCTCCTCAGCCTCCCCCTAGTACAGCACTGTCAGTTCTCCTGCCGAGCAGCCATTCAAAATATGCTGCCCAGCACCGAGTGTAAGCTTAAGGTGGGGTGGGCTGGTGAGCAAGGGAGCTCTATCCATATGTGCATTGCTTACAGCTCCCTCGCCTGCCCTGTAGAGGTGCCTGGACAGTCCCGTGCAATTAACGCACTGTACTATGCAATCGCACCTACCACGCATTCTGGTGCGGGTGGTGCATTGCATTGACATTCATTTAAATGGCACCCCAAACGTACCTCCCACCCTCAGTTCGATCTTCCGCATTGGAACGCACGGTACCGCAATGCGACTTGAGTTGCGACTTAATAACCAAGGACAAATGTGGGTCCTGAGGTTACACAGGTTGAGAACCAGTGAACTAGAGATTCTGGTCTTTTCTCTTCTTACCATGGAGGCTCTCCCCTAGATGTACTACTAAGGAGTTCCTTTCTTTTCCTGCGGAAAATATTACGCCGTAGTGTCTTGATGTTTCTGAGGAAGATGTTGATTTCTGAGTGAGTTGCATTTAATCCTCTTATCTCCCTTATCTGGACACTGCAGAGAAGAAAATTCAAACTGGGTCAGTTCGTCTACCAGTATACAGGAGACATGGGAATTGGATCCGGGTACATAGCGTTATAAGATGACCATGCCAACCTTTGAAGCACCATGGTGCCCCTGGATACATGAGATTAGGTGCTGTCACCAGGCCATTAGGTCCTGCATCAGCGAAATGGTGAAAGAGCCAGGGCATTAAGAATACAGGGTGGTGGGGTTGCTACTGAGAACACAGACACCAGTCATGGTACATTACCATATCGGTTTTGAGCATGAGCTCGGCACTATTCAGGACAGGAGTTTCAGTGCAGGTTTCATAACATATCCAACAATTTATCTCAAAAAAGTGCTAGTCGCTTATAGGCTCTTAAAGGAGAACAATGAGGGGAGTGATTTTCACTCAACCTCATAGTTTGAGCCGACGTGTGACAATTAAACTGTCGCACGTCGGCTCAATGGATCGGGAAGTGAGTGAACACATACCGTCACTCGCTCACTTCTCGATCATCTCCCTGCAGAGAGCCGTTACTGTCACGGCTCCCTTCAGGGATTTCCCGCTCCGATTCTCCAGCGCTGACTGGCGGAACGGACTGGGGAGGGGGCGGGTACAGCTGGCTCTGCCTCTAGATAGGCAGAGCCAGCTGTCACTCACGCAGCTAGTATATGTCCTCCCGTGACCCTGAGAAGAACTATGGGGAAAAACACTTACCCCATAGTTCTCCTTTAACCGTAACCAAACCCAAAGTCCTAAACCCTTGCCCCTTAACCTAAACTGTAATGCTAACCTTTAATATCAGCCTGTCCCATAGAGTTAACTCCTACTTCATATAACACGAGCTGTGAACCTCGGGCAAAATGTATACAATCAACAATTTCAAAATGTGTTATGATCATGGTGATAGTATTTATCACAGCAGTACTAGTAGTAATAACTGCCAACCATGAAAGATGTGGCATTCCTTTAACATAAACCCTATTATGAATGCAGATAAACACATCCCCAAATAATTATTAGTATTATTATTATTCTAATTCAGGATTTATATCAAATACAAAATATAAATATACAAAATGAATGGAGATGGCACAATACAATTTAACACATGAGGGTTAGGAGGGCCCTGCTTTTGAGAGCTTACAGTCTAGTAGAATACATTGATCCACCAGGTCAGGGTCTTCAGATGCTCATGTATACAGGTCACTTGGCATCAGTGAAATAAGAAAGTGACAACAGACAGGAGCTGGATAGAGGACGTATGCGGCGGTACGTACACAATGGAATAAGAAAGAGGCATTCACAAGGATGCATGGATATGAGACCTTACTTGAGAAGAAAGTAACCCTCTCCCAGGAGCCCTTTTGTGTCCATATCCAATGCTGCATTCACCATAATGTAAACTTAATGAATTTGAGGACTACAGAACCACTCCGAGTAGCCATAACAGGTGGGTGGAGTTGGGATCCCTGATGCAGTGGCCTCTCCTCTAGTGTCCATGAGAGATGGAAGAAGATTGGTGGGCATCGCACCTGTGAGATCTCAACTTTGGATGCACTGACATTGTAAACTTTATTGGAGACATTGGAGTAGATAGTTTAATATTTGTGGATTAATAATAGTGGTCAACTAGGGGCCCATAGAAGAGTCATACATTGTAGTTTTCAGGGAATGGATGTCTGTTTTGAGTGTGATTATACTTGAAATTGGCAGCAGATCTTCTATTGATTACTTTTCTATTATAGACTGTTTAACAGACACTCGATAATGCTGATTTTCGGAGGTCATGTCTGTACTATCATCTGGCTTTTATGGTCCATATGTACTCAAGTGTGTGTAAGAAAACCTGTTGCCCTTTGCAACCATTAATCATGTTTTTGTGTGCAGGACAGAGAAAGGGATAATCTGGTTACTGTAGATAACTCGGACCCCGGGACGCATTCATCACACAAGTTGTTAAATCTGCTTTACCCAATGGGAGGCCTTCTTAGTGATGTAAGGATAAGACCAAGAACATGAAATTAGCACACCTGGTAATTGTCCATGACAGGAAACATTATACACAAAAACAGTGCTGGGCAAGCAGGCCAATATAATACGCAAGCATTAACCACCATCATTGGAACCTTTTACATTCTCTTCAGGTCTGTTTTATGCAGTTTGGTTGGAGGACACATCAATATGAGCAGTAGTATTCCTCTTGCAACTCGCACTTATTGAGAGTATGGAACAAGTAGGCGGCATCGCTCTTCACACATGGTCGAGTTGTCCTCCAGTCAGAATTTTTCCATTTGTAGAGCCAATATGTATTTCCGGTACAATGGGGTTCCCAAAGATCGCCTTATTATCGGCTACCCTCACTGCCAATGTTAAGAAGGGCATGCTGAGACTAGCAGGAGAATGGTCAATTCTCACCATTAGGGATGACTCTTTTTCCAGGCTTAATGACCTAAGGATCATGTCAGATGGCAATTGTGTTGCCGGAGACACATCACCAGCAGCAGAATTGCCTAATTTTGGTAGTTCTATCCCCTAATAGAGTCTCCCCCATGCTGGTGTGAATTACTGTAGAATCTAATTTGATGGCAATGGAGTGGCATCTAGCTGGTCCATCAAGTGATGGAGCCACTCCATGGTGAAAGGGAAGCGATCGGTTAACGTTCCTGTTCTTGGCATGTTGCTGGCCACAACTCAAGATATTGAGGAAGCCGGAATTAACCCTCTAATATCCAGGAGACATTCCGCCATATCTGGGCATTTGGGGTCTCATTTTGATAAAGAGCTTGTATTAAAGTTTATCGGTCTAGATCTCTCAATCTGATTGTGACAAGCTGTTCTCAGTGAAAGTGACTTGTTTATCTATCTTTTAATCATGTTCAGTTTGAGCTACTTCCTAAGTTTATACATTATAACGAGGAATACGTTTTAGTCGGTATCGCTGTGTACACAGTGATCTCCAGGCAATATATTGTACTAGATCCAGGAGGAAAGAAGGGTAAGTCTTTAGGAAGACACTACAGTCGGAGGAAAGAAGTGAGACGCAATGTAGATCAGACTCCATGCAGACTGTTCATTCTGTGTTTTTGTTATTGGACTTCATTAACTGAAAATGTGTCGCACAATAGGAAAAATAGCAATTTGGCACCTTGTCTATTAAATAAACTCCCCCATTTGCTTGCGCCATTATACAAAAGCCCAATGTCCGATCAAATCAAGTTAAATTGGGGTATTCAGCCTGTCGCGTCCCCTAGAAATCAGGGTGTCCCTTTTTGTGTTGTCTGTTAGTGTTGTTTCTGCTGCAACAAATGTCCGCTCTTTGTGTCACATGGATATCTGTACATTGTGACCAGGTGTTCTCTCCGCTAACACCTCCTGAGCGTTTCAGTCCTGGTAGTTGCCACAACGGTTTGTGCTTGACGTCCTTTGCTGGTAACAGTTCTTAAAGCCATATGTATGTAAAAACCAGACGTTGGGTTCTCTGTGCCCACTGTACCCTCATAGACCTTCCAGTAGGCCTGGTCAACATGGTGCATCTGGTGACTGAGCTCAGGGCAGAAATAAACCAGAATGTTTTATGTCTTCTTCCAGTAGACACTCTTCTAAATGTAGCTGCTCTTTAGTCCGTCCGACTTTTTCTGGTCGGTTGGATATTCAGAGGTTGCAGCGCAGGTTTCAGTGAGTCGGGACAAAATGGCCGAACCTTTGCTAACTGTAGAGCGATAGCTATGAAATGGCCGAACCTTTTCTAATTGTAGAACGTCAGACGTGGTTGATGTCGAACTCCTCTACGTAACTCAGAGCACAGATATAATTCCAACTACCGCATGTTGGCGTATGTATATTTATCTAAGTTTTGTGTGTGTATGAACGTGTGCGTGTGTGTATATGTATGTATATATAGGTACACGCAGCGCACATCATACATGTCTGTGAGTGGATGCATTGCAGGCTGGCCTAGCATTGTATAAGGGCACTTTACATTAAATCTAACCAACATAGATACAGATCAACCAAAGCTGTTCATATTTTTTAAATAAGGGTTGAATTTCTTAAATCAGATTTGTGTTTTATGTTCTTTTTTATGA
The DNA here is from genome assembly GCF_000935625.1 of Nanorana parkeri. Taxonomy (NCBI): domain Eukaryota; kingdom Metazoa; phylum Chordata; class Amphibia; order Anura; family Dicroglossidae; genus Nanorana; species Nanorana parkeri. The sequence continues at coordinate 3,923 of NW_017306983.1, read as the reverse complement.
TATATTATATATATACTGTTAGCCTGAACCTTGGCTCATGACTTGGACTGCCCCTCTTGGCATTAGGACACCGGAAGGAGTAATGATGTGGAACGTTAGTGGGAAATCCTCTAATGGGGACAACAAAGAGGGGAATTGCCTTCACTTTGGGAGATTTCAGCAACCCAAAGCAATGTATAAACATTTAGCATAGTGAGACTCATAAAAAGATGGCGTCTCTTCCATGGCTGTGGGTTGCTGCATTTTGCAGGCCAGGAATGTAAATCAGAGTGAACCGAAAATGGAAGAATCAATTTTCGGAACAACGGTCACCCTTGCTGCTCCCATGAAAAAACATTTGAGGCCGTAACATAAGTTTGCTGGAGCGGGTTCGCTCTGCCCTCGGTCCTGACACAGAACTGGATAAACTGATACGCATCGTTGGGGCAGATGGTACTCGCTCCAGAAAATGGGAAAGCTTTCAGCGCTGTAACTTATTTTTTTGGGATGGGGGAACAATGAGGGAGCTGTGAACTTCAGGTCCACAGTACAAGACAATTCCACCCAAACTGAAACTTCTAGATTGGCATGAATGAATTGAATCCCCTAGAGAATGGAAGTGATGGGATGCCCCCATAGTGGCTGCTGTCCTCACCCACTCTTGTGCTGTCATTTGTTTTCTCTTTAATATAAGGGATCCAGCCGGGGGTTGTCATGTCATCACATGTGGGAGTTGGGACATACTGGAAACTCCAGTAGAGAAATATCATCACCATACACTCTCGCACATTAGCTTCAGTGTGCGGTTCAACTTGATAGCCAACATTGCAAATCAGAAATGTCCGTTTCAGGTGGAATTGGTCTTACTGGCCTGCCATGAGCCATGGTTTGTGGTGTTGAGGTTTAGGAAAGGCATCTGTATATAAATATCATGTCCTAACCCATATTTTTAACTTGTTGTACAATTCTGACCTGTTTCTACATAGACAAAATAAACTTTTTCTACCCTACGCTTGTGGTGTAATTACTTGCATGTTCCCTGTGCTGCTGTAAGGTGAACGGTACAAAAGTGAATACCAAAAAGAAACAGTTTGTAGACACCAGTAGTGGGGTGGATGGGGCTGGTAGCACATAATGACCCACCCTCTTGGGTTGTTGTTCTGGGAACCAGCTGGAGCTATCCTCAAACACCTGGTTTGTCTCACACACATAGAGTACTATATCGGTTTCCTTACCAAGTCCCTTGCAGTCACAAATTAGATTTAGAACCTTGGAAGATCAAGGTCAGTTGAGGGAACCTCCAATTTTTTTGTGTTTTTTAAATAGTTCACTGTTAACTAGGAGCTCATTAATGACGCATGCACCTATTAGGCCTCATTCACACGGATAAAAGCCGGCCCGTACAGACCCATGCTGCGTGCACAGCCGTATCGGCCGCTCCCGGGAAGGACAGGTGCTGAGTGTGATTACATGCAGCAGCCTGTTCTTCTCTATGGGAGTATGTGGGCCGTACGCCGCCCTACGCTCACCTGAACTGCACGTCCATGCGGCTGTCTGTACTCGTACGCTGGCAGGATGGATCCTGTCTACGTCCAAGCAGGCCGCTGGAGCGTAGGGCGGCGTACGGCCACATTCTCCCATAGAGAAGGACAGGCTGCTGCATGTAATCACACTCAGCACCTGTCCTTGTACGTGAGGGCCGTTACCCGTGTGAATGATGGCTAAGCTGGCAACAAGCTACACTTTTCTCATGTTCAGCCCCACGGGCTGAATGAGAGAAATCCATTGATTGGCCAATCTGCACTAAACATTGTGGATGGAGACATCCCCACTGCTGGCTATTATGTAAATGCTGATTGGATACAGGAGCTGTTCAGCTGACAATTTTCGGAATGCTTCCTTTGACAAAAGTTTATCTTTTCATCAATTTTTATCGAAGGATGGAGGGGCGGGTGCTGAAAAAGCCACTACAGCTTGAATTTGGGCTGATTCAGCAATCGGATGAAAATTCAGGCAGTGTATGGCCAACTTTAGCACTGCTGTCCTTGAGAGATTGCTGGCAAACATTGAAATACCGATTTAATGCTGGTAAACACTGTTATGCACCCACCCCCCCCCACCCCCTTCTGCCAGGGTTTGGGCACAGTGACCATCTGCACAGACTCTGAGCACTGCATTATGCAAAAGCAGGGGGGTGTCGTGTTGGTCCGTAAGGGTAAATTTAAGCAATGGAGGATACCTGTGCCCCAGCAATTGTGTAGGTAATTAAATTTGTCACTAAATTTTGGGGTTTAATAAGGAGTTGCGCTAATATTGCGCAACATAAAAATTTTCAACTACCACCATTTTATTCTATAGGGTCTTGGCATTCAGAAAATATATAATGTTGGGGGGTTTTACGTCATTTTCAGGCCTAAAATGTGGAATATAACATGGGTGCAAAAATGGAAAAAAGGGCCTCAGTCATGAAGGGGTTAAAGCGGACCTTTACCCAAATCTTTAAAACAAACACACCATTAGAAATGTTTAGTAATGACAATCTACAAACACATGTTGATCGATGGGGGAGCCCTCCGCACACCTCGCAGCAGTCCTGGCCAATAAGAAAAACGGTGCTCGTAGTGATAACCACGGATGGCGCCGTGCAAACACAGAACAAAAAAGCAAAGCACTCGGTAGTAAAGATGAATATGTCCTTTTTTATTGGACAAAGACGTCACAGTGATCAGAAAAGCCGACGTTTCGGGGCCGCGCAGGGTCCCTTCCGCAAGGCAGAAAGACGTGACCGGTCTACAAACGCATACTTCTAGATCATTGTCGGCTTTGTATTCTCTTCTTCCCCAGTCTTCTGGCAGTGGCCATGTTTACTAAGGACAGATTTCTAGCTCTCCTTTTACTTCCTGGGTTTCTGGCACATGTGACTAGGACATGTGACCATGCATCATCTCAGGGGCTGGAAATGCCTTTCCCTGAGATTACAGATGAGATTTCCCAGCAATGCTCTGCTGATGACAAGGCAATCCCAGTGTGCATTGCTTTGCCAATACTGAAGTCATTTTGCCCTTTCATATCAGGAAGTGAATGCTCTGCAAGTGTAAGTATTTCACAATCACCTGACACGTCTATCTTATTATTAATCATCATACATAGAGCGATGCACCGGTAGAATTAGATTTTTGAGTGTAGAGGTCGCTTTAACTTCCTAACAGCTTTGCTTCATGGGTATATTTTATAGTTCTATGTAGTCATTCGGAATGAATTTAGTTTTTCTCTGGGTGTGACTATAGCAAACAATGGGACTCCCTTGTGTTTTTTGTAGCTCCAAGCTTTGAGCTCTCACTTGCCTAGGTGTGAACAGGGACTCCCAGCGGACCTCTTTCTGAAAATGCCAATGATCTGGCTTCAATTATCTGACCTATAACAAGTGTTCCGGTCAGGAAAGTCAGAATTCCTGTATATTTGGGTCTGTGATTCAGAAACCATTGGATCAACGTGTCCACCAATGAACTAGTATTTCCGGAAAGGAAAGCCAACAACGGTATCCTGCGAATGTCCTCAATACAGGTCTCCTTTTAGAAGGATATATCCCATGTAATCATCTTCATGAACTGACTTGTACATTTGTATGGTAACAATTGTGAAAACAGGGCTGATTGCATCCGGGGACAATCATCTATCCTATACTGCAGGTCCTACTGACTCTCCGGCTTCAAAGCTTTGAGTAAGTGAACCAGACCAAAGATGCAGATTGGCAAAGTCAGGACTGCATACATGTTGCTGCTCTCTGACTCTGAAAGAATAGAAGTTGGGGGGTGAACATGTCATACAGGGAACAATAACATCCTTAGTCACATGTTCATCTCGTGTCCTGTAAAATACAATGAACACACTCTAGCGACGCGCGGAAATCCAGAGTTAGGACTTACCGGTAACTCTATTTCCAT
>NW_017306982.1:849783-872328 GCF_000935625.1 Nanorana parkeri | reverse complement strand
TCCCCAAATAAATTTCACCAAGTTAGATTGAAAGGTAACTAATTCAAGTCTGGGAACCGGGATAGGAAGGGCCCTAAACAGATATAATAACTGAGGAAGCAGGGTCATTTTAATAGCGTTTATTTTCCCTAACCAAGATAAGTTATCTAACGACCATCTTTCTAAATCCCCCTTTAGTTTCTTAAAGATTAAAGGATAATTCGCTTGATATAGGAGATCAAAGGAAGGTGTAAGATTGATCCCTAAATAGGGTAGAGAAGTTGATGGCCACGTGAAAGGGAACGCCCCTTTTAACATGTTCACTGTTTCCGTGGGTAGATTTATATTCAGGGCCAGGGATTTAGTTGCATTTATTTGAAGTCCAGACACCTCTGCAAATCTCTCAAGGGAAGCCATTACATTAGGGAGGGTAGTCAAGGGTTGAGTAACAAAAATCAATAAATCATCTGCAAAGAGAGCACATTTATGTTCCCTTAACCCACAGTAAACCCCTTTGATATCCAGGTTCTCTCGTATCGAAATAGCAAGGGGCTCAATTGCCAAGGCAAATAGCAAAGGGGAGAGAGGACAACCTTGTCTGGTTCCTATATGGATCGGAATTGGAGCTGATTTGAATCCCTGCATCTTAATAACAGCCGAGGGAAAGGAGTACAAGTTCCAAAGTAGACATATGAACTGTGTGCCAAACCCCCATTCCTCTAAGAGCGTAAAAAGGTACGACCAGGAAATCGAATCAAAGGCTTTCTGTAGATCAACCGATAACAGGAAGCCCTTAATGCCTGGAGTTTTACCCCATCCTGATTTTAATAAAGATATTATATCGATTGATCTGCGGATTTGGTCAGGCCCCTGCCTTCCCCTAATGAACCCCACTTGATCTTTATGGATACAATTTGGCAAGAAGGATTTAATTCTGTTCGCTAAAATTTTAGTGAGCAGTTTAAGATCATTATCAATTAAAGATATAGGTCTGTAATTAGTTATTTATCCTGGATCTTTATTAGGTTTAGGGATTAAACTTAAATATGCCTCATTCATACACGCACTCAAGGGCTCACCTTTACCTATAGCTGAAAAGAGGGCTTCCAGGTGAGGCAGAAGTATCTCTTCAAATTTCCTATAATAGCTAACTGAGAACCCATCCGGGCCTGGGGCAGAGGATATTTTGCGCTGTTTAATAGCTTGCTTAATTTCCGGTTGAGTAATTGGTTCCTCCAGTAGCGCTACCTGCCCGGGGTTTAGTTTGGGGAGTGCAATAGCTCTCAGGAATTGTTGTATTAGTGATTTAGGTGGATCGTGACTATTGGCATACAATCGGGCGTAAAAGGATTCGAATTCCTGGATAACTACTTTGGGGTTCTGTGTATATTTTCCCGTTGCACTTCTTATTTTGGGTATCGTGTAACTACGAAGCTTAGGTGCTAATTTGGCAGCTAGTAAGTGGCCAATTTTATCCCCATGTGAATAGAACCTGTGCTGAGAGCATCGCAGGCTCCGCTCTGCCACCGTAGTGAGGGCCAAGTTAAAGGATAGCCGAACCCGATCAATGCCCTCTCGGAGGTCTTTTGTTGGATGCTGTTTATGAGCCCGAGTCAGAGTTCGCAACTCTCCTTCTAGTTTAGAAATATAAGTTGTCCGTTGGCACTTCTTACGTGTGGAGATATAAATAATATGCCCTCTTATCGTAGCCTTATGGGCCTCCCAGTTGATAATGGAAGAGGATACTGAGGAGGTGTTAATATCAAAGTATTCTATCAGTGCACTCCGAACTTCTGCTACTGCCCCCGGATCACTTAGAAGTGAGCAATATTAACTTGTTGTTGACACAGGCAAAGTTGCACTTTGATTGCAGCACAATCGCTGCACACTAGTATGGTATTGTTTAGTGCACAAAACCACCACATTATTAAGTGCACCAAAGCACTTCATCCTCAATCCCTCTATTGCCATAACTGACAATAAAATTAGAACATTCCCTGTATTCATCGTGTCTGGGAGGTCTAAATATAGAGGCAGAGGTTCTTCTTGAACAGCTAGTAGTGAGCAAGCAGACCCTGCATGCACAGGATAAAGGGATGGTCAATCTGGACCACTGAAAGGCAGGTCACAGTTTGTGTGCTCAACAGCCAGAGAAGGTGGAGAAGTTCATAGAGTGGATAACTAAGCCTTTCACGTTATCTTTCTCTTCCCAGGTGTAAAGCAGTGCATGTTCATGATCATGCTCTCTCAAAATATGCTCTCTTCTTCCTACTCCTCTACCGCTAGAGGACAAAATGGTAGAACGTAGCTGTTTGCTAAAATTGTAGAGGAGGAAAGTGAGGGAGAAGCACAACATCAGTAGGGTCGGATGTCATCCAGGGGAATCCACCTTTTAGAGGATTAGTGGGAGCAGCCTTCCTTTTCTACCACTTGTCCCTTCCACAAGGGTGCAGGCCATTGCTATCCTCAGGGCTGCTCTAGATAACTCAGAAGTCTGTAACTTTTCTAACAATTACAGCATAGTAGTGGCTTGCAGCTTCTTCCTGCAGTGTATTGAGTGTGGAAAATGTGCCCGTCATTTGGGTGCCACATGCATGAGTAGACACATGATTCTTCATCACAAAGCTTGTTGGGAGAAGCACCTGAATAATACAGGGCACCAAAAAAGGCAGACACTCCGTTTACTCCTCTCTTTCACTCTCCAAAGTTTCTGCATCCACTGCAATATCTTTAACATTAAACAATAGGCAATCAAGTAAGACAAGGGATTTGAGAGATTTACTTTATGACATATCAAGAAGAGAGGGCATGCAAAGTGAGGCCAAGAGTAGGTTTGAACCTCACTGTAAGTCGCCTAACCCCAACCCACCATCTTAAAGAGCATCCTTGACTTGGCAGGTGTATGGGGTGGAATTGAGGACCATGTACTATGTACTTATATTCTCCAGAGGCAAACTTAATTTTGTTCCTGACATGAAAGTTTGTTTCAAAGTTCAAAGAGATGTTCAGAACATGAATTGCTAAAGCTTGCAGCATGTCAGCATTTTCTTTAATGAACTTTGAACTATTTTATGTTCCAGATGATCTTGAAAAGATAGACAAACTGCAATATTTTAGACTAAAAGTACTGTTTTGACTTTACTAAACATTATCTAATAACAGTCAAAAACCAACAAAGAGAGCTTCAAATTATGGTAAAATGTGGTTTAGCTCACTAGTTTTTGCTAGTATGTATCCTGTGTGGGATGTAACTCAATGATTATTAGACATGTGCATTCGCATTTGGACAAAGTTGCTGAATCACGAAATTCCGTTGATTCTGCAGTTAGTCCAAATCCGAAAAAACAAGTTATTATAGGAAAAGCTAAATTCTGGCATATACGAGTTCCTTTTTTTATAGGCACTGCCATCTTGCTGTGTCCAAGATGGTGGTGGCTATAGATGTGTATGACATTACACAGCAACATCACTAAGATGGAGGCCATCATTATGGCCACCACACTTTTTTTATTGTGCACTTTCAGATTCGAAGGCAACAAGCACAGTGCTCAGTTATTAGTGAGCTTCCCATAGTTCAGACCTGTGTTCCTGACTCCTCAGCATTCAGTCCCTTGTTCCTGTATTTCTGACTCCCGATTCCTGATTCCTGCTTGTTTATCATTTCTGAACCGCAGCTGCCCGCACTGACCTTGGCTTGGATAACTGCATGAGAACCTCCTCTGCCGGCATTGACCTTGGACTGTTATTTAACTACGAAAACTGGACTTCCCTTATCAGATTGATGATATTGATTCCTGGCGCATCCACTCTGTGTGCTCATTCCTCGCAATTGGGATATATATATATATATATTATCTGAAAGTTCCTGACACTGAATCAGGTGTGGGTTAACTGTTTACCAACATGTCTCGCTGGCTGCAGCACTACACTAGACAGCTGACCCAGCCTTTTCCTTGGAAAACTCTCTTGTCCTGTTCTCCATCACCAGTCTGTACCTCTGCTTTGCACCTTGGGCTGGCCTGTGACATTATTCTGTCAGAACATATAGTTCAAGTCCTGGGGCATCCAAGAACTGGCACGTGCCTTAGGGAAGGTGGCTGCTATTGGTAATGTAATGCACCACTATTTACTCTGACTGTGAGTGTCGGCAACTGGGCCTGACACTGTTGTCTCTGAAATAATACACTAATTTGTATTGCATGATAATAACAATTACCTCATCTCTCACCTGGATCATTTGTTAGAGGTTATCAGTAAAGCTGAACTGGCTCATATATAGTGACAGGCTCGATGTTCGAGTCGAACATCGTTAGTTTGTGTGTTCAGCAAACATACGAACTATCAGGGCGTTCGGCGGGCTGTCACCGCTAGCTCCGCCCAATTGTTTATATTTTGACGGTATCTGTCAGAATGCCATTCTGCGGCGGGAGTTCGTTGCGAGCGAAAGGGTCGGCAGGCGTTGTTTAAAAATTTTTTTTTAATTTTTTTGTATTGCGTTGAGTCGTCAGCGCTGTGTACAATGTTGGAGGTCATGATTGATCCTGGATTACGTCGGTGGATCCATTTTTTTTGTTAAATAAAAGACTTGTAAAAAACATGTCTTGTTTTTTTTTTCAAAAGTCTGGAATTTTTGGAATTTTTATTAAAATTAATTTTTAATTAATTTTAACCCTTTAGTGAATAGGTAGAGGTTCAAGCTCCCCTTACTCATTCGCAAGACGAGGGGGCCGCATCTGGGTGCCCCTTTAAGGGGTACCGTGATGTGAAAAAGCCCCCGGCCCACACCCCCACAACCAATGCCCCAGGGCTTGTGGGGAAGAGGCCATTGTCCCCGTTGGCACAGGGACAAGGTGCTTTTCCAGGGGCGACCTCCTAGTGATGAGGGCTCGCTCATCCCCCCCTTTCCTGCCCTGCCAAGCTTGTGCCCACGTCTTATTTTTTCCCATTTTTGGGGGTGGAGTTTCTCCATAAAATTCCTACTAGACCTTAAGGGCCTGTCATGACTTTGAGGGGAAACCCCCACACACTTTTTCTTTTTAAAATTGTAACTTGGGGTCCCTCCTAAAGGGTCTGGTATGACTTTGGGGGGGGGGAACCCCACACTTTTCTTTCTTTTCTTTTTTTAAATGGGGTCCCTCCTAACATTCCTACCAGACCTAAAGGGTCTGGTATGGTTTGGGAGCGGAAACCACATACTTTTTTTTTCTTTATAAATGTCACTTTTTGCTGTAGCAGGTTCCATACATTGTACAGATGTGCCCCTTTAAAGACAGTTTAAGGGTACCCCCCAGGCATGATATTTAAAGGAATTTTTCATTCGTATTGTTTCACTTTAAACAATGTTAAAATCACTGCTCCTTTAAAAACTATATTTTTAACCACTTCAAGACCAGGCCATTTTTCAGTATTCAGCGCTGCGGTACTTTAAATGACATTTATTCCGTCATGCAACACTGTACTGAAATACATTTTATACAATTTTTTGGGGACAAGTAGAGCTTCCTTTTGGTGGTATTTAATCACCACTGGGGTTTTTATGTTTTACTATATTAAGGAAAACTTACTGAAAATTTTGAAAAAAGGATTCCTGACCCTAATGTCTTCATTAAGGTGTATTAACTCAAGTTTATACCCCTCTTGAGTTTCCCCGGGCGTAACTACTTCAACGCCCTCACCTCTAGGGAACACCTGCCCCGTGCAGCCTTGATGGCACACATTATGGTTATACCCAAAGAGGGTAAGAACCTTTCTTGCCCTTAGAATTACCATCTACCCTCACTTCTAAATGCAGACATGATGATCCTGTCAAAGGTCTTAGCTGATACACTTGGGAATCTCCTCCCGGCCCTAGCCCACCCTGATCAGACTGGCTTTATGAAAGGAAGAGAATCTCGAGACAATGCTTTGCGAGCAGTGAATTTAATTTACTGGATCTAATCTTCTCCTGCTTCTCTTCCTAATCTATTGCTTTCAACTGATGCTGAAAAGGCATTCAACAGGGTGGACTGGAGGAGACTCTATTGGCCCATGGAATGGGACCTAATATAAGGCTCTGGATATCGGCGCTTTATAGCAACCCTGAGGCCTATATTAAAGTTAATGGTTGCTTACCCCTCCCCCATAGAAATAAGAAATGGCCCAAGGCACAGTTGTCCATTATTGTCACTACTTTTTGCTCTGACTCTCGAGCCATTTCTGCATGGGATACGTGCTCACTCTAATATTCATGGGTTACATGTGTAGGTGGTCGTCCTGTGTGAATGACATACTGCTGTTTATTTGTATTCTGAATTCTGAATTGAGAAAGCTGGTTGGATGACCAGTGAAACGTCTTCAAGAGAAATACAGTCCAGTTGCCTCTACTTATTTTTTACAGATAACTCACAACATCCTTCTAGCTATGATTCCTATGCTGAGACAGTCCTTGCCTGCTTGGGCCCTGGGTCATATTAGATATTTGGGAATTCATCTCCCAAGTTTACTTCAGCAATTGTACACCCTTAATTTCACACAGGGTTTGAATAAGATTGTGGCCTACCTTTGGCACTGGGACAGAGCTATGTTTACAAGGTTGGGCCGCATACATATTATAAGGATAGATATACTCCCACTTACAATTCCTAACCTGTTCTTACATGAGCTGTGTAGTAAGCTTTTAGGATTCAATTGGAAAAACAGTAAGCCCTGTCTGGCATTTGCTATTCTTCAGATTAGAGTGTTGTACATTCGGCTGTGTTTTGTTTGTTATGATTTAATGTTACTTGAGTACATTGGGAGAAATTATCAAAACTGGAGCAGACAGAATCTGGAGCAGTTGCTCATTGCAACCTATCAGCGTCTTTTTTCAGTTTGTTCAGTTAAGCTTTGAAAATGAAAGAAAAACAGAAAGAGAAGACTGAAGTACTAGCGCAATGACTCAGCTGGAGTGAGACAGAAATTATGAGATGTCAAACTCACCTGTGGGAGGGTGAGCACTCGCTTCAATACAGGGACAAAAAAATCGGGAAATCGTGGTGTGGTGTTGTTGTTGGGCGAAGGGCCGTATTCTTCCTTTGGAACGGTGACGTGGTAGATCGAGGTGGAAATAACGGTGAAAACAGGAGGATGAAACTTCACGGATGCAATGAATAGCAAAAAGACTTGTATAACCCATCATTAGGTTAGTTGTGGTATGCTGTCATCGACGAAGGTGTAGCATGAAGGTAGTTGTCCTGCAGGCAGGGTGGTGACCTGGTTGGTTGGGTCAGATGTGATGTGGGGTAATGCTTGCTGAATGCTGTCCTGCAGGGGATGTGGTGATCTGATCCTCACATGAGGTTAATGGTGATGCAATGTCATCGGCAAAGGTGGAAGCAATCCTCTTTGATCCTATGTATTGTAGTGAGTGGGTTTGAGGTCAATCTGATCGATTTGGGGTGAATGAGATGATGTCCAATTGGTTGAGGGCTGTTTGGTGCCTTAAAAGCAAACTTTGGTGTGTGGTCACATGTTGGGGATGCTTCTTGGTTTTCTGTGCAAGTTGCAGCCGTGTGGAAGCTGATTAAGGTGTGATTAAGGTCTGCCTACAGCAGTGCAAATTTGGCCTTCAGCAGGGTAATTTTAAACAGCAGTTTTAGATCCAAATATACAATATTCAGAGAGCATTGGTAGGGGTTTTACTACAGGAATTAAGATATCATAGATGACACAGCAGTGTAAAATTGGCTGCTGCCAGAACAATGTTGCAAACAAAAGACTGTTCTAAGAACACATGGTTAAGAACAAGTAAATGCTACTCTTTGAGCTCCCTAAAACTTAAAAAAAGCCCTACCAATATTAAATAAAAATAGCCATATGCCATCCCTGAAACAACCCCCTTCCCTTTTAAAAGGAAGCCTTGCAGCAAAAAAAAAAAATCTGTTTAATCTAAAAAAGGCCCTATCAACATACAATAAAAACAGGTATGTCCCCCTGCAAAAAAAAGCAGTTTAATCTAAAATAAAGTCTCTAAAAACATACAATTAAAACCAATATAATTGTTACAAACCCAAATCTCAGCCATTATTGTACACACATACATACAGTACATTTGGTTTGGCATGGAAAGAATTACAAAAGTGTGAGACTTGGCAGGCGAGTGTTCCCCACAAAAGACAGTCAATCTGTCTGGTCAGGGCTCCTCACTCCAGGAGAGTGGGGCTGCAGGGAGCAACATGTGTGTGTGAACAGACACTAGGACAATGTCTGTTCTGGTCTTAAAACAAGCCACTTTGACCAGACTGACACGTGAGGAGTAAGCTTTTGACTGGACAAAAAAAACAGAAACAGACTGAGCAGCTAAGCAGTCCAACCCCAGACTGAGAAAGTTTGGATCTGTGCAGAGACAAACTGAGGTCTAAGTGGACCAAAGATAGCCAGAAGGCTATCTCCCTCCAGCCTTTCTCCTCCTATGCTGCAGTGATGGCATGTCCCTCAGTATCCTCACATCCTATACACTGTGTAAAGAACATACATAAAACAACACGTATCTATATATAGATATCTATATATATATACCTATAGATAGATAGATAGATAGATAGATAGATAGATAGATAGATAGATAGATAGATAGATAGATAGATACAGATTTCAATTCCATGATCTCAGTATACTTAAAAACATTAGTCTACAAAGTTACAAAAATAGATGATTAAATAAATAAACCTCCCTGGACTTTGTGCCAAAACATAATATACATAAATACAACATATTTCATAATAAAGGCCATGCATTTCATGAGCAATATCTATACATAATTACAAAGCAAGCATAATGGTCATAATTTCATCTGTGATTGCACTAATCCAGCCCTCAACGCATTTCGCCAAAGCTTCCTCAGGAGGTTTTTTGGAGGTAAATCTTTGCTGAAACCTCAAAGCATTCCATCATGTTGGCAATTGCAGAGTTTCAAAACAAAACGTATCAATTGTATCAGAATCTCATATGCCATTATCAGCTCAAGTTGCCACAAATCTCTAAATAGATACAATGTGTGTCCAACATCTCTCTCATAATGATACTACTAGATGCATAGCTGGCCAGATTGCTCAAAATAAATTACAGATTGGTATGTAAAATGCTCCTAATATCCAAATGTCAAAAACGACACTGAAATGCAAAGACATATTACCTCATTGTAGTAAGGATTTTGCTCCTCGTGCAAACCAACCAACCCGATCCAGCCGCAAGTCTCTCTCCCCCTCCCCCACCACTAAAATCCTGCCGCATTTAAACACACCGCCCGACAAGGTCAGCATGTGACGTATTTGGCCAGGGCGGGCCAATGTCGGCACATGCGCCCTAAGTAGCACATCTGGTGACGAGGTTCCCCGTCTTGACCCGGGGCCCCTCCCCCAGCTCAATCGTACACTAGGGTGGCACCGAAGCCGGACAGCATCGCCCCAATTCCAATCCACAACTGCAGATCCCTCCCTCTGCCAGATGTGACCATATGACAGAGCCTAGGGACACTATGGTCTATGGATGTGATTCCATTCTTGCTTTTATTATTACTATATGGATTGATTCGGTATGAGATGTTAATTTGATCATAACCTATGATTTTTAGAAGATTAAAGATTAAACCAGTGGTTCTCAACCTGTGTAACCTCAGGACCCACATTTCTCCTTGGTCATTAAATCGTGACCTAAGTCACTGCAATGGAACCCACAGCATTGCAGTACCATAAGCAATGCACGTATGGATGGAGCTCCCCGGTGACACGCTGCACCGGGAAGAATATGTGGAATAGCTGCTTGGCATGAGAACTGGCAGTGCTGCGTTGGGGGAGGCAGAGCAGCCTCTCACCTTGTGCAGTGGAAGGCATGTGGTGACTCATTGAACACACGGTCGCGACCCACTTTTGGGTCACGAACCACCAGTTGAGAACCAAGGGTTTAAACCATTGCAGGAACTCCAGGATAGATGTGCTGTCCCCCCCTGTTCTGCCGCCAATGTGTTCTCTCCACCCTCTCTCCTTCTTGGTTGGTTAGAGTCCTCCAGGGGTGTGGACCCATCCATTGCCCAATTTTTTAAGATGGTATGTATGTAGGTAATTGGGTATACAGTATGTTATAATGTAGATATTTATACATGTGCAATATGAATTATTTATTATATCTATTCCTAGAGTTCTCAGTTGTGGACTCGCTTATCTACAAAGAAATTACAAACATTTACCTCCAAAAAACCTCCTGAGGAAGCTTTGGCAAAACGCGTTGAGGGCTGGATTAGTGCAATCACAGATGAAATTATGACCATTATGCTTGCTTTGTAATTATGTATAGATATTGCTCATGAAATGCATGGCCTTTATTATGAAATATGTTGTATTTATGTATATTATGTTTTGGCATGAAACCCAGGGAGGTTTATTTATACATGTAGGTTACAACCAAAGCAGAAAGATACCGGGGTTTGTGAGAGATATGACACCGTGGCTTGACATTTGGTAGAACATTTCTTAATTATAAATGGCACCTAGGTTATAAAAATACATACAGAAATAAAAAGGCAGAGATCAATTACAAATAATTCTAAAAATCAATGTTTAGACCTAGTACATCCCACTATTGTACATGTTTGGACATAATCATTTTAGGTCAAATACATTGTGTAAGTCAATTCCCTACGCGATTTTGTAGGGGGAGAGATCACATTTTAAGTTTGCTTTAAGTACATTTAGCTAAAGAGGAAGTCTTGATATCATTTATATTGGGCTTTGTTACAACTACATCTGTTCTTTTTATGTTTTGGATTTCTTTAGCTTCAAGCATATTTTGCATTTCATTTAAAATAGAAACTAAAAGAGATGTATATTAAGCTAGTAAGGCTCTTTAAAGTTGAATTTGCAACATGGCATGATTATAAATGACTGAATGTGTGCCTTTGGTTGTTGTTAAGTTCTGATGTTGGAACCAGCCATTTATCATTCTACAAACAACTGACATTACAGAACAGAAAATGACTGATGTATGACTAAACTGAGCTTGGAATGCCAAGTCCAATACTTGCTGAGTGACTTGCTGCTCTTTGCCATTTAAGACGTAACCTTGTGACTACTAAAATCCATAAAGAATTATATCCAACCAAAAATTGTATAGCTTCTAGAGATTATCACATTTCCTAAACAATGTTTATATATTCACACACTTCCCCTAATATTTCTCATTCACATATATCAAAATACGACTATAAGTGGGTAATTTCCAATTTACAGAGTACCACATTCCACAATACCAAATATAAAAAAAAAAAATATGAGCACATTGATGGACTTTCAAGATACAAAATACTAAGATAAAATAGATAAAATTAATTATTGAGTCATTATGACATTATAAATGAATTCTTAAAGTTTGGTGTGAAAAAGACTCAAAACAAGCGGTAATTAGCAGTGCTCATAGTCTTTGCACATTTATCCCCCCTTTAGATAAGCGAGATTACTATATAAGCATAATTGATATTATTATCCGGCAATCATTGGAGTATATTGTTTAGACATCTCAGATTATTACAATTTAGGATGTTATGATTTACCCCTTTTTGTGGTTTTAAATATATAGGCTTATCTGGCAGCATCTCCCTTAAGTTATATTTGTAGCACTGGATATAGATATGTATTGTGCTAACTGTTTTTGATACTGTATCACTCCTAATTGATCTGTAATTTATTCAGGATTGGCGTTGTCCTTGTGACTTGCTGGGTGGTGGGCCCACTACCTAGGTGCACCCTAGTTTTGGGAATTCTCATTTTGTAGGGTGGAAGCATCACAACAACAGATATAAAACCAAGTATGTGTTCATGTTTGTTTAAATTATTTTGTGAATAAGTATTAATTGCTATATGCCTTTCACTGTATGTTTTATATATGATTTAAGAAACTTTATTCCTCTCTTGAAGAAGCAGTGTGGCCGGCTTTGAAACATGTAGAGAACACCCAACATATCATGGGGATTGTAAGCAGGTGGTGCTTTATTGAGGGACAAATGTATACAGGCTATGAGCACTGCTTTACACAACAAAACTTACGATTTTTAATTCAAAGTAAATAAATTATGCATGTTTGAGGATTTTGCATGTTTAGGTACCTCAAAAGATGCTGTCTACGGAGTCTCTACAATATTTCCTGCTGTTGTCTCTGAAATAATACACTAGTTTTTATTTCATCACCAAACTTGCCCAGCCTCTACCACTGAAATTGCAGCCTAGTAAAGTGGCATTGTACAGTGACATTATGGGGTTGATTTACTAACCTTATAAACATGCCACGAACAAGTATACACCTCTGTAGTGTGTTCCCTCCCAGCATGATCTATTGGTGGAATCTAGACACCTTTGTAGTGTGTACACACCCAGCAGGTGTGTTGTGCAAAGCCCTGCATGAATTGCAGGGTGATGTTGTGTAAATTAGCTCTACATTGTGTTGCTTGCGTTGATGAATGCAGGAATGTAAATGCATGAGCTAACCATTTTTGTCTAAACTGTGAAGCAGCATTATATATGCATCATGTGCATGATTTTTCCATATATGGCATTAGTGGAAATATGCTTTTAGAGACTTTTTGGTTGATAAATACGTTTTGCTGTGTAAAAATCACACGCACCTAGTGCGTGCGTGTGTTTAGGTTAGTAAATCATCCCCTATGTGTATGGAGTTTGTGCAATATTTGGCTGTTTGTTTTTTAAATAATGCACTCTAATTTTTATTTTATAATAAAAACTGACTCATCTCTCCCTCTTACATTGCAACACAATAAAACTGCTTACATACTCTTCAGCCATAGTGCTTTATATGTGGCTATTATCTCTGAAATATGGTATTCTAATTTTTATTTCAGAATAAAAGTGTTTTGTGAGCTTTATTTTGACATTTTATTCAACTTTTAAAACAATGGGGTATTGTACTATTGAAAAAAGATCCCAAGCTATAATATGAAACTGTTTTGTCTGTGGTCACTAGTTTATTTTTTGTAAGGGTAAAACTTTCTTATAGCATTTACATTTTTTGTTTCTTCTACTTCCACCACTTAATTCAGGCTTACTACTGCTAGATAAAAAAAATCAGGTGTTGCAGACAAAGCTACCTAAAAAATCCTTTTTTTAAATTTAAATTGAATTAGACTTGGTTGATGCTGCTGTAATTAAACAAAACAATAATGTAACAGTAACAAAAACAATTAAACTCGCAAAATATGTGATGCCAAACTACCATATTGCTGAAGCTGTACATGAGAATTAATACATACAGCACGTTCCTGCAAAGTAGCTATTGTGAATAATATATTTAGTACATTTTATTCTGACAAGTTTTACATTTTGAGTATTTATTGGACAGCAAGCTTTACATTTTTTTTCCAGCCAGGAAAAAAATGTCTATAGTCCATGTTGGATATTTTTATGTAGATTGCATTTGTTAAAACCAAATCTGCAAAAGTAAAAACCATAATCACTTTTCTTGCTCTTAAGATGTAGAAAATGGTAAACTTTTCAAGAATAGGATAGCAGGATAGCTCTTACCCTGATGAAAATTGTGCCTGTCAGGTTGATTTCTAAGCAAATCACTCTCAGTTTTATTATTCAGTCTCTTAACTATAAATGTCTGATTAATGCCATGATGCATAGTGAATCTAATATCCCTAGTAGTCCAATTTAAATATTGTTTTAAGGCTTTCAGTTGATCAATGTTGCCTACATACCAAGAATATAAAAATGTTCCCATGTGTACAGTGATATTTTGAAATACACAGAGCACATCTGTTGACAGTATGCACCAATAAGCATAAACCTTTTCATTGTATTAGCCTGGTTTAATACATATTTATTCATTAAAATGTATAAAGGGGTAATCACCAAAATAAAAAAATGGTTATTTGTCTAACAGATATTATTTGCTACATCTTTGTAGATGTGCTTCCAAAAAACAAATGAAAGAACAATGTATATATTATTCCTGTTGCAGTTGTATTATTGGCTTTTATATTTTAGCTGGCATTGCCCTAAAAAGTAAAAGCAATTTATTAAACATTTGATTTTAAGCTTTGGTAATTGACTGGTTTAAATTTGCTATTCATAATTATAATAAAAACAGAAAGAAAGGGAAATAACAATTGTATCTGTCCATTGCCAAATCAAAGCCACTTTGTCAGAAGTGGTGGAATAGGACTTGAAATACTGTACATAGCAAAAACAGCTGGGGTCCACGATGATGTTTTCACTACTGACCAAATCGGTATGTACGAACAACATAATATATCAAATAAAGTCCTTGCCACACAAGCTGCATCTTACCAAACATAGGCTGTATTTCACCACACAGGTACTCCTGCACTCCCCAGCCTGACATATACATAATCTGGTTCCAAGGTGGAGCAATTTAGCTTTTATCTTTACCTAATTAGCCAGCCCAAACAACCTCTGCTACCTCATCTAATCAAAATGAAGAAAATATTCAACAAACTGCCTAAATTGCAAGAATCTGGGACAGGCATACCTCCTGCCTAGATACAACCAGATGTTTGTTTATCAAATGTTTAGTTATTAAAAGTATGTGTTTCTTCAATAGACCTGTGAGTGCCTCTTCCACTGGACCATTTGTATGTAGTTGTCCTAAGTGCTTAACATAATGCAGTGCCCACCGTATACACACACAGTGTACAGTGAGAACATATTAAGCCATTACACTTGGATCTATAAATCCAAGAAAGACCGCTGTACTCTTTAAGGTTTATTGAAGAAACCATACACAATAATGTACACTGCTCAACAGTTTTGAGCATCCCACTCTTCATCAGGTGCAAAATAATCAACAAAGCGTGAAAAGCCAAATTAAACCTAAATAAGAATGGAAGTTACACAGACCTCAGCACACAGTCCCCTCCTCCTCCTATAACTTTGTTTATACACAGGTTTATATAACATCACCCTATAACCTAGTATTCACATCACTCACACATTAGCTGAAAAAATAAATCAAAGCAGCTGGACTTGTATTTTTTCTTGAAGACGTTTCTCAAATTAGAATGACTTGTGCAACAATTCTCTAGGAATAAATATGGTGAATGTTGCTCCAATCAACATAAACCTTTTATCATATTCAGAATGCAGTCAGAGACCTCATGGAGGTGTTGATTGCATTTGTATGAATAGAGCTAGCAGGTGTTATTAAGCTGCCCAGAGAGAAAAAAGTGTTTAAAACAGCATTGTAAGTGGCAAACAATAGATGTCTCACCCCCCACCTCTATTCAAGCTTCGCTTCTCTAATTTAACATAAATGGCCTCTTATACTAGGATGCATACTTGACTGTCTTCAAAGGAGTGTAGGCACACATATGCTGGTGTAACTGCTGTTTAAAAACTCCTGCTAACTCCAATCATGCAAATGCAATCAACACACTTACCTCCATAAGGGCTGTTTCAGCTTTATGTTTGTGGCACTCTTTTATATGTCACACCACATTTTTTAAAACAATAGGCAAGTGGATTGATTTACTTAAGGCAAATAGGCTGTTCACTTTGCAAGTGAATTTGCACTTTGCAGGGGATGTTTCTCGTAGGTTTAGTGATTGAGTGTGAGCTATGCGGACTTCCATCATTCATGTGCAAGGAAAATTACTTTTTTTCCAAATTATTCTTGCATATAATTGAGTATTCTTTTAAAAGTGAAATTTTACCTAATTAACCACTGTGTGTAAACCTCCTTCCTGTCCAGGCCCTTTTTCAGTATTTGGTGCTGCAGTACTTTGACTGACATGTATTCCATCATGCAGCTCTGTACGGAAATGAATTTTTTTTTTGCATATACATTTTTATTGAAGTTAAAATACAAGAAAGTGACAAGGTGATTCAAGGCATATTCACAGTACTCCAATGTACATACAGTGTTATCATTGCATTTATGAATCGTATCCTGGAATTTGGTGATATCTACCGCAAGGGGTTGACAAGCTGGCTAAGGTTATGCTTTCAGGTGTGCAGATGGTTTTTCCCAGTAAGTATTACAAGTAAGTGGTTGAATTTCAGAGGTCACAGACCTCTTCCTGGGACGCCTGGTGTTAAGGGGGTAAGAGTAACCCGTTAAGGGTGCGCGGTAGTTCAGTATGGTGGTAGAAGTGTGTTTTCCAGGTTTCGATGTACAATATGGCGGGAGTACAAGTGATGACATAGAGGGGGAAGATCAAGGGAGAAAAGTGAGGGGTGAAGAGAAAGATGGATGAAAAGAAAAGGAAAGGAAAGTCAGGCTGTGTGCAGGAAAAGGGTTGGTGTTGTAAAATTGATATAGTGCTCCCCCTTCATAATGTTAGGAGGCGATGGTTGATGTCAGGGGGTGTAAACATGTCAATCTAGGGGGACCATATTTTCTCAAATTTCTGCATAGCGTTTTCCTTTTGAGCTGTCCGCTTTTCATGCGACATTGTCCAATGTACGTGTCGCTTGAGGTTAGAAATGCTGAGCGAGTCGGATAACCATGATTTTGCTATTTCTCGTTTGGCTGCCGTCAGGATATGTAGGCATAATTTGAATGAGGTTCTAGGGAGACCTACCGGCTTACAGTTAAGAAGGGCGAAGGTGGGGTCTTTACTCATGGGGCGTTGGAATAGAGACGAGAGTATGTCAAATACCCGATCCCAATACCTAGCAGCTTTGGGGCACTGCCACCATATGTGAAAGAAGGTGCTTTGGTCCAGGCATCCTCGAAAGCACAATGGAGAAGATTGGGGTCTGAATTTAGCAATCCTCGCGGGTACCATGTACCATCACAGTAATACTTTATAATTGATCTCCAACATACTGACACAGCGTGAGCTAGATTTCGTGTTGAGCCAGGATTGTTGCCACATAGCATCTTCCAGAGGAGATCCTAGGTCCCGTTCCCATTGAGACATGTAGGAAGGGGCAGGGTGGTCAGATGGTAGTACGAAGCTGAGATATAGAGTGGAAATAGTGCCAGGAGCATGGGGTTGTCTCGGCAAATCCGTTCAAAGGGGCTTAGGGGGCCAGTCTGGGGGGAGTGTCGCATATGAGTAAGGATAAAGTTCTTTATTTGGAGGTAACGAAAGAGTTCTCTGGTAGGTAGGTCATAATGTTCTTGTATGTATGGGAAAGGTTTCACACCCGTAGAGGTCTGAAGATTACCGAATGATGTGAGTTTCTTGTCTGACCAGAGTTTGAAGTTGGAGGGATTATTAAAAGCTGGGAGGAAGTTAGGGTTTCGCAAATAAGACATTAAGGGCAGCTGTGCGGATGTCAGGTTCATGGTTTTGGTGAGGGAGTCCCATATTCGTAGTGAGCAGGAGGTGAGTGGGTTTAGTGGTGAGGGCCTTTGTTTGGGTTTGAGCCAGAGAAGGTTGGCTACCGAAATAGATGGGTAAAATGAATCTTCGAGTGCCACCCAGCGGGGAATTTCCGTTGTTGCCTGATATTTGGTTAGTTGTCCTATTTGAGCTGCCTGGTAGTATTTTAGAAAATTAGGTACTCCCAGTCCACCTCGGGTTTTTGGTAAGTATATAGTGGTACGGGGGGTCCTGGGGCGTTTATCATTCCATATGAAACGCATGACCTTAGTTTGTAGTGCGCGCAGTACTGATGCCGGAACCGATATCGGCAGAACCCTCAATAGCCCCTGAACGAATGCAATTGAAAGACGCGGTTAGAAGGGGTGCAATTTGGTTTTTAAAGGAGTCGTAGTAGGCTACAGTAAAGTCGTCCGGACCTGGTCTTTTCTCTTTGGAGAGTGATTTGATAGCTAGAAGAACTTCCTGCTCGGTGATAGGAGCGTCCAATGCCTCCACTTGTGCAGGCAGGAGGGAAGGGAGGTCAACTCCATTCAGGAATCTGTCTATATCAACTGTCGAGGGTGGGTTGGGCTCCGAATAGAGGGATGAGAGGTGCTTATGGAAGAGGTCAAGAATTGTGAGAGGGTTACTAGTGGGGGCTCCCGAAGCGGCGCGTAGTCTAAAGGGTTTGAAGGAAGGGTCAAGAGATCTTAGTCTGTTTGCCAGTAAGGTGTCTGCTTTGTTTCCCTTAAGGTAAAATTTGTGGGCCGTGCGGTGTAATTGCTTGGCTGCATGGTCAGTCAATAATAGATTAAGAGCTTGGCGAGCAGCATCAAGTTTAGCTCTATTAGACGGTGTAGGGGAGCAGTCAAAAGCTTGGGCACAGGAATAGTATTCCTGTTCTAAAGACGTCAGGCGTTTAAGCCTTTCCTTCTTTAGTTGGGATGCTAGTTGAATGATTTTTCATCTAAGCACTGGTTTGTGGGCTTCCCATAATAAAGTAGGGGATATGTCTGGCGTCTGATTGAGTTCCATGTAGTCGGATAAGCATGACTCAATGGCGTTCTTAGTGGTAGAGTCAGATAATAGGGAATCATTCAAGGTCCATGTGAATGGCTTATTGTGGGGGGAAATACCTGAGAGAAGTAAGGTGACTGCAGAGTGGTCAGACCACGGTATGGGAAGAATTTTAGATTGCATGATAGAGGGGATTAGAGAGTGGGAGACGAGAATATGGTCTATTCTGGAGAAGACGTCATGTGGATGAGAGTAATGTGTGAAGTCTACCTTATGAGGATTCAGCTCTCTCCAGCAGTCAATGAGTACATGAGTAGAGAGGAGGTCACGGAATGCTTTGGCTGATGTCAAGTATGTTGGAGTATCTTTAGATCTGTCTTTATGGGGTAGGAGGACTGAATTTGAGTCACCACATAGGATGACCGTGCCCGTGCTGCTAGCCTGAATTTTTCTCATTAGACCTGTGAAAAAGGGGAGTTGATCAGTGTTGGGGGCATAATATGAGACTAGCGTGACTTCAGAATCATGTAAAAGTCCCGTGAGTATTAAGTATCTGCCAAGGGGATCTCGGATTATGGAATGACATATGAAGTTGGCTGAGCGGCAAAAGCCGATCAATACTCCCTTTCTCTTACAATTGTCGTTGGCCATGTATATGGTAGGGTATTGGGCGTGAAAATATTTAGGGCATGAGGACCTGGAGAAATGAGTCTCCTGCAGGCAGACAATGTCCGCATGAGAGGAGCGAAAGAATCGGAATGCTCGTGTTCTCTTGTTAGGGGAGTTAAGGCCATGGACATTAAGGCTTAAGATTTTGATGGTCATGTCAATAGAGGTGGGGGAAGATGCCCCGGGAGTCTAATGGAGGGTGGATATGGGACCGTATATGAGCCATAACCAGGTCCCATCGTGCAGCCTGGGAGGGGGGGAGACA
Organism: Nanorana parkeri; assembly: GCF_000935625.1. NCBI lineage: Eukaryota > Metazoa > Chordata > Amphibia > Anura > Dicroglossidae > Nanorana > Nanorana parkeri. The sequence continues at coordinate 853,102 of NW_017306982.1, read as the reverse complement.
GAGAGGGCAGGAGGAAAGTGGGAGAAGGAAGAAATGAGAGAGGGGAGGACAGGAGGTAGGGGAGTGCAATGAGTATGACATAACAATAAATGCTATACGAAAAAAACAAAAAACAGTTTGCAGCAAATGCTACCGGCGGAAAATATCTGCAACAATGTTGTATCGTTGGGTAGAGGGATCCATGTGATCCATGGCTACCCAAGGTCGAGGGGGCACATTGACTAACTCCCCCGGACAATCGAATACATTAACATACCAAAACATCACTATATGAATGATCTAAGAACTGTAATATCAATCATTTCAAAATAGGGAAACATAACTTGTGCATAGTAGAATAGGTTCAAGCAGATAAACGGGAAGCACTGCATTGAAAGCACTTTGCAAACAACTGCTTCACAGGATATAGGAACAGTACATTCGGACATATCTATGTAATGTTCCATCAGGGAAGGAGATATATGCCATCTGAATGCATTGCAACCCTAATTAAATAGGGGTTATCCGTGTGGTGTGCCATAACGACAAAACTCGGCAACATATGGGATATGGTGTCTGGTCAGCACTTCCAGGCAGGGCTTCAGCTCCCTTTTTTTAGAGATTGTGGATGGGGCCAGATCGCTAAATAGCTGGTAGTCATGGCCCTGGAACTTCAGCGGAGCTTGTTCCTGGCAGCTGTTAGTAGGGCCTCTTTGGTAGAAAGTAGTGTAGTTTGACCAGTACATCGCGGGGGGGGGGCATCCGGTTTCTTTCGGGTCAGTGTGCGGTGAACTCGGTCCATCTCCAAGCGTTCCATCGGGAGGTCTGGGGCCAGTTCTTGAAATAGAGCTAGAGCGGTGGAAAACAGATCCGTAACATGTTCTGGTAGGCCGCGAATACGCAGGTTTGAGCGGCGAGATCTGTTTTCCATATCTTCTAGCTTAGACAAAAGGATCTTATTGTCATCTTTGAGAGTCTCCAATTCCTTCGCTTGAACCCCAGATCACTCATGAAGTCATCGCATCTATCCTCCAGAGCCGCCGTACGGTGGCATATTTCACGGATCTCCTTTAAGAGGCGGTCAGTGATCTGCTTAGACGTTATATGTAAAGCTTTCTGTAGCATGGCGTCAAACTGATGTAACAGTGCTGAATGGGAGCGCTTCTGTAGGCCGAGGATGTGTCTGTGTTCCGTCTTCCATATAGCTGCTCGAGGCTGAAGCAGTCTGTGAGGAGGTCGTGCGTGTGGCGGGAGCCGTCGCCATCTTGGCTGAGGCGCGGGCTAAGGCCTCCGCTATAGGTTTTCCAAATAGTTTTGATCTTTTGGCCGCTCTTAGATCTGGATTGCAACATGGCTGGCGCCGGGTGTCGTTCCGAGGGCAAGGTAAGTGAGTTTCGGCTGATAGGGAGCAGTTGGCTCCGTGCTTATGGGGTAATTGTCCGGAGGAGTTGCTGAGCTGTCTCACTTACCGCCCGTCATCGGCAGCCGCGCGCATGCGCCTCCACAGAAATGAATTTTGTACCATTTTTGAGGACATATAGAGCTTTCGTTTAGTGCTATTTAATCACCACTCTGGCTTTTATTTTTTACTATAGTAAGGAAAAATGACTGAATTGTTTTGAAAAAAAAACCTGTTTTTCCCCTATATTAAATTATAAAACATTTATTATTACCCAATTTTTTGGTAAAATATAAAGGTAGGGTCACATTGGGTAAAAAGACACCAAACATGTCAAGCCTTAAGATCTGAAACCTAAAAAAACTACAATACCCAAACGTGGCCATAGGCGATGCTTTAAAAGCTTTTACCGCTCATCAGTTTAGTGTCATCAGTGATTGATGGCCCTAAAATCATTGCTCTTACTGAGGCGATATGTAACATGTGTAGCGCAATTGTCGTTTTCCCAGGCTGGCGCATCTGATGCGTATTTACGTTTAAATGTGCATAAACGTGGGGGTGGGGGGACTTAGTTTTTTTTTTACTTTTTTATGTGACTTATTTAATTTTTTTCACACTTAATGTTATTGCTATCACATAGGGGGATAACAACCCCCCTATATAATAGCAAAGGCACACTGACGGGTCCTCATTAAGGAGAAATTAGGGGTCTCCAAGACCCCTGTCACCTGGTGACCCCAAAAGAAGCTGATGAAGCAGAGATCTGCTTCATCAGCTTCTTCTCTCTGGCTATAGCAGCCAGACAACTGACAGGGGAATGCGGAAGTGAATTAATGCACATAACTTCCGCATCCAGACGTTGGAGGGGGTTCAGCAAGGAGGAAGATGCTGACCTCCCTCCCATCTTCTTCCTGACACCCTCCCGAGCCGGTCCCAGGCCGCACATGAGGCAGCAGATCCCGGGATTGAAGGTGAGGGTGCAGGATGGGGTGGCAGCGGCGGCACTCGAGGAGGGGGCGCACACAGGCAGCACATACAAGCGATCGGCAGGCTATAGAGCCGCCGATTGCTTGTATGTGAAACAGCCGTTAATGGCTGTGCACAATGGACTGTTTTTTTCTGCCTGGGCGCACGCGAGCAGAAAAATAAAGCTGTCTATTTACGGCAACCCACCAATGTGAGTTTGCCATCTGTCCCTTTTTTCACAACGGGTGGACGGCAACAGTTAAACTAACTAAGGTAAAACTTCCCCTCCAAAAGTGCAATTTCCCTTGCAAAGCTAACATTAGTAGGTATGCATGATAAACTCTATTATGTTATGCCCAAAGCATTATACATAGCTATATATTTAGTCAGGCTGTATATTTAGTAAGGCTGAGAAACTCTATTGAGTTCAACCAAAAAAAATGAACAAATAGAAATAAATCAAATAATGAAAAAAAAAGACACTCTCCATAAAACGGAACCATATGCCCACAGTTATACATGGTTCCATAGATCCAGAGGAAGGCAAAAAAAAACAAGAAATAGAGATGAGCCCAGGTTCAGATCAGACCCAGTCTGAACCTGAGCCCCTCCAAACACAGAAGGGCCATCAACCCAACCAGCTTAGGGTCAGAGCATTCCCTGCCCTACAACTGCACATAAACAAAGGGGCAGGGTACTTGTGCTGACATAATATGACCACATGCTCATTATAGGTCAATGTAATTAAACAAATATAATCATGGCCATATAAGGTCAATGATATCACAGCATACCACCCCTTTGTTTATGTGCAACTAAAGGTGGGGAAATTGCCTTCCATAGTGATTGGGTGGTAGCAGAAAAACCTCTGGGTTTGGAAGAGCTCCGTTTAAGATTGGGTTCAGTTTGAACCATAAATCATTTCAAATAAAGCGTGGTCCAATTTGCTCCAGTGGGGGGGGGGGGGGGGGGGCC
>NW_017306982.1:844728-849743 GCF_000935625.1 Nanorana parkeri | reverse complement strand
GGGGACGTCCTTTCCAATTGCATAAAGCAATCAGATTGTCACTAGATGAACTCTCTCTAGAGTTTATACCCCTTTTATTATAAGAAATAATTTTGCTTGCTTTAAAACTGCAGCTGGGCATTGCATCCTATTATTAAGTCTATGGTCTACCAGAACAACCAGATCCTTCTAGATCATTGACTCTTCCAGGTGAATGTCCCCTAGAGTGTATGGTGCATGCATGTTTGTATTCACCAAGTGTATAACTTTACATGTATTAACAGTAAACCTTTTTTGCCACATAGTTGCCCAATCAAACTGTGCATTCAGGTCTGCTTGTAAGTTGGAGACATGTTGTAAGGACTTTATCCCATCACATAGCTTGGTGATAGTTGCAAACACTAAAATGGTAATTTTAATCCCATATTTTATCATTTAAAAATTAAGGGGCACAACATTGAACCTCAGTGTACACCATTAACAACCTTAGACCATTTAGAATGTGAATCACTTATCACTACTCTCTAAATATTGTATTTAAGCCAGTTTTATATCTCTTTACAGACAAACAGTTTTGCAAATTCCAAACAAACTATAGTCACAGCCACGCCCTTGTCTAGGTTATTGCTTACGTCCTCATAAAAAAAAAGAAAATATTTAACAACTTCAGTCTTTTACTACCAACTGTCTAGATCTTCCCACATTATCCTCACCAATACTGCTAGATGGGCTTCTCCCCTGGCTTTTAGGGGTAGCAGTGACATCTAGGGCTGCCATGTCTGGGTTTGCTACTCACGCAACTTTACTCAAATTGGCAAAACATTTTGGGTGCTCAAACACAGGACTGGCCTTCCTTTTCTGTGAGTCCCTGCCTCTCCCTGTACCTACAATAACCCTGGTTTCTATCTGATCATCCTCACTCACCCATCCACCCTTCACACCAGCCCTATTGACTGCCTGCTCAGTAAGCAGAAGACTCCTCTCAAGGTTGACGAGTCTCCTCAGTGTTGCAATTTGCTCCTGCAGAACCCTAATGTAAGCTTCAAGTAGGGCAACTTGCTCTGATCCATCACAGAGATATTCATCCTGGAAAAGTTGCTCCTTTTGTCTATACTGTATATGTGGCACAGTGCACACTATGCAAACCATCAACCTTGCTAGCACACATTATGCCAGTTACAATATTTATATTACTTACAGAAGGTTAAAGATGTTACTTACCGGTTAAAAACTCCAGTTGTTTAAACTTCTATGTTATAAATCCACTTACTTCCAGCCAATTTGTTTTCAAGCCTCTGTGAGCAAGCTTAATGTGAATTTTTTAATTGATTTTACCACACCTGATTATTAACAGACACATGTGATCAATTCACTGCCCTCCTTAATCAACTAAAGAGCAGAGGGAAAAGAAAAAAAAATGTTCTTTAAATTTTATATTAACCCTTGCAGTGGGGCTACTCTCGCACTGCAAGAGTTAACTGTTCGTTTGTGTTTAAGTAAAAAAAACAAAGATATACTCACCCAAAGCTCCGAGCCAGCTTCTTCTTAGACCGGTCCCTGAAATGTCTATACTCCTCCTCTACAGCAGTCTAAGATCCAGTAAATCATCACATCTATACACAGTGCATAGACGTGAGGACACTGAGGAACATTCCAATGTGCAGTGGAGGAGGGGACAGGGTGGAAGGAGAGACATGACAGCTGAGCAGCTTGGAGCTTTGGGTGAGTATTTTAACACCTAGACAGTTAACCTTTGCAGTGGGGGGGGGGGGTATCCCCACTGCAAGAGATACTTTTAAAAAATCCTGGAGTTCTGCTTTAAAAAGTTTATTTAACAGTAAAGTCTTAATCAGCATTACAATAAAAAAATTTCAGATTATTGAATGATTTCCTGACATCCTGTCCCTGTATGTCATAAGCTCTCTGTCAGGAGATAGGTAGTTATGTATGCTAAACTTGAGTAAATTGGGATTTAGCTACTTATGTATATAAGGCTCCCCTTAAGTGACTGCATATAAACTAATCTGCACCACTTCATGAAAATGATTACTTGACAAGCAATATTAACTTTAGTCTTATGTAAGATATATTTTGAACAAGAGACTAATAGTAGGTACCGCATGCAGAGTACTGTATTAAAATAAGTTCCCTGTACAATTCCTGCAGCACATGTTCTAGTGTAATATTAAATTAAAATTGCACAATTATGGATGAAAAAGGAGCCACAGATTTCTTATTTTCAGTGTCATGCAGGTTTGGTCATGACACATTCTAAGTAGAAATCTTCCTGTAGATGGTAGCTTTTTTCCCTTTACTAAGGAGAAAAATCCATAGACCCCTTGATAACTAATTCACTAAAAAAGCATGCCATGCTTTTTTTTCCCCACTTCATGACTTCATAGGGGTAGGGAGCTATTGTTCTATTAAACATAAAAGGGTAAAATCGATTATAAGAATTGTTACAGGCAGATTACTTTAATTATTAAATATGGTTGTCAACAAAATAATGTCTAATATTAGCCCCGCCTTATACAAGTATTATATAAGCAATCAAGCAGCCACCTCTATCAGGACTATAAAACAAATCTATATATCTGAGTTTATTTAATTGGACAGTGCAAAGATAAAATTGTGAAAAGGAATAAACAGCAAGATCATGGCAACTAATCAAATCTCAGCCTTCACCAGTCAAGTCACAACTCTTTTAATATTGACATTAAAATTATAAGCCAGTTGATAATGAATTACGTTTTTTTTCTGCATATATAATATAGCTTGCTAATGCACTCAGGACTAAATATTGCCCTTAATGTGTATTTCCCCTTTTGCAGTCAAATTTGAGAAAAACCCTTAATATGTTTGTTATGTGTTCACATTCTTACCGCATATTTAAACACATAAAACAAAATTCTTGCCTTTTAGATGTTTTGTTGCAGCAGACAACATGGCTGATTCCAGGTTTTTTTCTGAGCACCTTGACAGTGATCTGTTCTAGAAAGACTAAGGACTGAAATGTGTGAATTACGTTTCCCTCATTAAAATATAACAATATACTATATATTTTATATAAAATAATTATACAATAACATACAGTGCCAAAGCCTCTCACCATTCAGACCCCCCTAACATTACAAAGAAGGAGAAGACAAGTAAAAATTGTAACCCTTAAGAAGCCAAGAAACACAAACCCAAGTAAAAGCAATGTAAACTGCAAGAAGCATTTTGAAATATTTGTTTGCTTATTATGTGTGAATGAGAACATGTCAGAAATACAAAATAGGTGTTATCCCAGTTTGGCTGCACATGTGGAAATGCATTTTAAAGCATATCTAAACTTCAAAACAAAAATGTAATATATTGCAGCTTACCCGTCCTTAGATGTAGAATCTACATCAGTCTTCTTATTTTCTGAGCTTTTTTCTTTATTTTCACCTAGTAATCCTGCACAAAACATACTTCCTGTTTCCTTAGGTTTACACTCATTTCTCAATGGCACCAATGGGACAGCCATGGTTAGTCATAAAGGTTCTGAGATGAAGGAGATGAATTGTGTGCATAAAAAAAAAGAAGAAAAGTCAATATGTTTAGATTATTTTAGATTTCTCATAGATTTTTAAACTTTTACATTTAGCAGCACTAAAATACAGCAGCAGAACCACATTATGCTTTATTTCAACTTGCAGCAAGGCTTCTTTAGGTAGTTTTGGGTGTGGCACCTGCTTTTTTTATCAGGTGATAATAGACCTAAATTGACCAGTGGCAGTAGCACAGTAGTCTAATCTTAAAAAACTGGCCAGTAGCACAACAGTCAAATAGCATTTTTTTGCAGGACCACTGCATCAACTTAAAAGTTTATTAAAGTGTCAACACAAAGTGCACTTCAAGACCAAAATACCACATCCCCATTCCTGTATTCAAAGTTATTTCCAAAATATAGATTTCCAAAATATTTTTGGGAGAAATTGGACAGCATCAGGACAGTAAGTGAACAATAGAAAAGGCAGAAAATAGAAAGAGACAAGACAGGAGTTTTTTTCACAATAAAAACAAAGTGCCTTATCTAAGAGGCAATAGCCACAAATATTTTATAGTGGCTAGAAAATATGAAAAGCTTGGTTAAGCTGCAATGTAAGAGATAATGCAGGGCACAAAGCATGCTTTACTCTGTATTAAACATTACAAATCTGCAGATATTGCCTAGCTGCAAAACATTATCTTTACAGTGCCTGAGCACCAGAATATGTTGTAAACATCAAGGCACATGGCAAGATTTACCCTGCAGCAAACATAAGAAATTTTGCAGTTGAAGTTGACAAAACATTGTATGGCACCTTTACAGTGCCTGGGGACTGGAAAAGGCTGCAAACTTTGAGACACAAGGCTAGATTTACCCTGCAGAAAATATTAGACATTTTACAGTGTAAGTTGAGGTGCAGAAACATTGTGTGGCACCTCAACATTGTGTATTAATCCCTAATATGTTTTAAAGTTTGCAGCCTGCTATGGTGTGCGTGCAACCACTCTGCAAAGTGAGCAAACAACAAAAGTTCATCAGTAAACTAGAGGGTATATAGACCAAATCTGGGGATGTGGAAAGGAAAGATAAGTCTAGGTGTGCAGCTACAAAATACTGGCAGATGGTACCTGAAGCTGAAAGACAAAAACACAAAAGACCAGATCGCAAACACCCCAGCACAGTGGTGGCGAACCCATGGCATGCGTGCCAGAGAGGGCACGCGGGGCCCTCTCTGCTAGCACGCGAGCCCAGGTTCTGGGACCAACAATGGAAATAGATCAGACCGGCCCGGATCACCTCATGTGCGCAATCCGGGCCAGTCACAATCAGGCAGCGGCGGTGGCCTCTAAACAGGCAGATTAATCTGCCTGTTTAGAGGTCACCGCTGCCTGATTGAGACCGGCCCGACCACATAGGCCATCTGGGACATTTGGATCTCCCGTGAGAGCCGCACAGCCTTTCCCCCTCCCCTCCTGAGAGCAAAACAACTTTCCCCTCCCCACCTGGAGCCACACAGCCC
>NW_017306982.1:820179-844687 GCF_000935625.1 Nanorana parkeri | reverse complement strand
CAGGAAAATGTCACTTTCGGCATTTAGCCGAAAGTGCCATTTTCGGCCGGCGCCCCCCCTTCACTTTTCGCCCGGGGCCCACGCCCCTGCTGCCCCCCCGGTTGTTATGCCACTGCAAGTAATGCACTTACAGGATATTAAAAAAAACTTCTCGCTTGTCAAACATCAGATGAAAGTCCGATCTCAGCTGCTGGCCCAAGATTGTAATCAGGATAGGCAGCACATGGAGAGAGCAGAGTCCAGTCCAGTAAACCTGTCCTGAAAGACACAGATCTGATCCAGTGGCTGAGCACTGCTGTAGCTGGTTCTCCTCAAGGTGGGGGGTCACAGCTGCTGAGGCTTGGCAAAGGAGGTGAATCTCTGAAATGCATTGCCTAGCAACACCTGACACCTGATGACACGGAAGTACTCAGCAGCTATGACCCCGCCTTGAGGAGAACCAGCTGCAGAAGTGCTCAGCCACTGAATCAGATCTGTGTCTTCCAGCACAGGTTTTCTGGACTGGACTCTCCATGTGCCGTCTATCCTGATAACAATCTTGGACCAGCAGCTGAGATTGGACTTTCATTCTATGTGTGACAGGTGAGATGTTTTTAAATATCCTGTAAGTGCATTACTTTTAACTATTATTAAGCAGTCACTTTTATACTGCACTTAGATCTGTGCGCCGGGTTTTTATGTTTTCTTCACAGTGCTGTTACATGAATGTTTCCCTATCCAACTAACCAGGCTGCAGGACCAGTGCATACATCTTGTCTAGATTTATCACCAGTTTAACTGGAGCTCCTTTGACACTATTAATATACAGTCCATAAACAATCGATCTAGTTGCGCAAGTTGATGACCTCTGTTTTATGTTGAACTTAGCTGATTGTCACAATTTGTATGTGTATATAATGTGTATATAAATAAATACAGATTGTGGCACCTGTAGCTCCAGCAGTGTACTCCATCCTGCATACTTTTCAGCTGCCACAAAGTTAACCAAGTATATCTTAAAAAAACACAGGCGCATTACAATCCATATACTGGTGGTGGACAGAGATGGCCGTATGGGCACAAAAATGGTTCTGGCTACCTAACACTGTAGTGTAGCACAAGCCATACACTTGCAGAAGTGGGCTGATTCCACAAGCTTAATAGAGTGCAACTGCAAAGCCAGCAGTTTGGCCAAGCAAGCATTTAAAGGTTGTTAATGGAGGTGATTTGGCAACATTCCCCCCTTCCTCCTCCTACCCGATTGTAGTTTCTATACAATTTGAGTCTTGTTTTTATCAGTATTATGTTGTTTTTAGTAAGTCGTTTTAATACAGTGAACTAACAAAAATTGGTTGGTTTTATTTTAGGTATGGCTGATGTATACTAATATATACCACTAGTTGATAGGGGATTACTTTGAACCATGAAAACAGTCATAATTACAGCCAAGATTACTTGCATATATCATTTGTAAATTAATGTATTTACTGTATATACTCGAGTATAAGCCGAGTTTTTCAGCACATTTTTTGTGCTGAAAAATGCCCCCCTCGGCTTATACTCGAGTCAGCGTCTCGAGAACTTGCGCTATGTTTTTTTTTTTCCTTCTTACTTACCTCGCCTAATTTAGGTGGCCGGAGACTGCCAGATGACCCTGCTCGGAGCGCCGCCCACCGGAGCAGCAGTGACGCGACGCTCGGCGAGGTAAGTAAGAAGGAAAAAAAAAAACATAGCGCAAGTTCTCGAGACGCTGACTCGAGTATAAGCCGACCCGAATATAAGCCGAGGTACCTAATTTTACCACAAAGAACTGGGAAAAAATATTGACTCGAGTATAAGCCGACCCGAATATAAGCCGAGGTACCTAATTTTACCACAAAGAACTGGGAAAAAATATTGACTCGAGTATAAGCCGACCCGAATATAAGCCGAGGTACCTAATTTTACCACAAAGAACTGGGAAAAAATATTGACTCGAGTATAAGCCGACCCGAATATAAGCCGAGGTACCTAATTTTACCACAAAGAACTGGGAAAAAATATTGACTCGAGTATAAGCCGACCCGAATATAAGCCGAGGTACCTAATTTTACCACAAAGAACTGGGAAAAAATATTGACTCGAGTATAAGCCGACCCGAATATAAGCCGAGGTACCTAATTTTACCACAAAGAACTGGGAAAAAATATTGACTCGAGTATAAGCCGACCCGAATATAAGCCGAGGTACCTAATTTTACCACAAAGAACTGGGAAAAAATATTGACTCGAGTATAAGCCGAGTTTTTCAGCACATTTTTTGTGCTGAAAAATGCCCCCCTCGGCTTATACTCGAGTCAATATTTTTTCCCAGTTCTTTGTGGTAAAATTAGGTACCTCGGCTTATATTCGGGTCGGCTTATACTCGAGTATATACGGTATGTACTTATTTATTGATGCATATAATAGCATTGTTAAATTTGAAGGGCAGTGTATATTGCATGCTATGTATATTATATGTTATGATATGTATATTGTATGCTATGTTTCTCAGTGCTGATCCCCTTTAAATAGTGTTACCATGTAATGACATGCATATGAACTTGATGGTATAAAGCACAGCCTACTTTGGTCTGCCCTCATCTCTATGTCTAAGTCCGTGGTTGGGTAAAATGCCTAAGAGGGGGCGGACCTTGGGTTGGACACCAGTGATGTGGTACAAGCTTCAATAAACTATTCCAGTGGAATTTGGTGTGTGGCCAGCTTTTCTTCTCTTTGTAAGGGTATTATGGGTATTTTAAGATCCAGACCATTGAATTTCCCCGTAAATTTACCAAAACTTTAAACTCAGGATTTAACTCCTGGGATTTTCAACAAACTAAAACCTGATCCCTATTTAGAAAGTATTAAGGCAGGAAACTTTTAGGCCTGAGCTTAAAGAAACACATGGTTATTGTTTTTTCACCAGCTGAAATAATGATACAAACAGTTCCAAAACCCTCACTGCCACCGCCAAAACCTACAATAAATAAAAATGCAGATCACAGATCATGTGTATAACTTAATCAGCTTGCAGCAGCCAAACATCATGTTTATCTCTGATAAATCAAAATAAGTGCAACCACCCCAATCTGTGACAATCTGTCCTCTGTCATGGCACGCTCTTGATGTTGACAGTTGTAACAGAAATGGGAAGATAAGGGAAAAGTCAAAGCACACTTGCCAGCAATTGTGAGTACATCATTTGGACACAAAAAAACACACACACTCAGAATGTCATCATTTAGAAAATAAGGACTTGTGAAAACCCACATTACTGACAATTCTAATCAGAAAATATCTGTTCTCCAGCAGATACCAGCTAGTGTACTGTTTTTTTCAAAAAAAACTTTCTTTACAAGTTAAAAATGTATTTAAAGCTAAACCTGTCACCTACTCTAGTACATATATATAATTTAGCAGTGATGACTATAAAGTGATTCCAATATTAATTATCATTTTCACCACCATAGCATTAAACTATTTTTTTAAATAAAATGTTAAGTTAAATTGTGACATCACTTACCACAACTCAGACTAAAAATATATTTTCGAGTCAATAATAATAAGCATTATTGTAGTGTTCATTTTACTAGATTGAGCTTTTCCTGAATACACATCATTTGTGTTATTTTCCCTATTATAATGGAAAAAATTGAAGAGTAAAATGAAACATATGATGCCAAAGCAAAACTCATCAGTTTGAATTATATTTACTGACTAGGTAACTATTACCCCCTTTAAATGAAAGTCCTCCTTGCAAAGCTACATCTAGAGAAAAGCTTAAAATACAGAGATATTGATTTTAGACGTTAGCCACATTTCTGAAAAGCAGATGATTTTAGAGTCTTGCAGAACACTGACTTAAATAGCTAAGATCAGTCACAATGACAAGGATACCGATACAGAAAAAAAAATTCTATTTCCATGGGACTATGATCTGAAATCTTGATTCAGTCAAATTAATTGAATTTTAACTTTGAAAAGTGATTACAAAAATGTTGCTCCAATATTAATTTGTATCTGCTTTGGATAAGATTAACATTAATTTCTTTGCATGTCCCCATTACTCTTTTATTATTCATTAGCATCTCTCTTTGCATGTGTAAGAGACCTTGATGAAACATGTTTATTCATAGATTAACCTTTTTAAATAATTCTAACAGCTCTCTAACAGGAACCTTCCTGGCATGCGGAATATCTCCTCTTTGTTTCATTATTCAATCCTTGCACTTCATCTTCCACTTGAGATGCAGAACATGAATCATACTATTCTTCCTACTGTTCTCTTATTTCCCAGTCAAGTGTCCTCTGCAGCTTTATCCCACTGGGTAACTTTTTACAAAGTACTGCAGCACAATTGTCTACTGGAAGGCTACAGGACAGAGCAATTTCCACAAAGCTTGAGTGCAATTATTGATTTATGTCTTCTTTAGTTCATTACAGATTTGTGACCATGTTTTTGGGGTCTTTGTCCTTTATAGCTTTCATTAGAATATTCACTTTTCAGTTTTGTCTGCTGAGACACTGCTAAAGGTGACATTGCATATCATCGCAATTCTTGTATCATGAGCATATTTGTCATGCCATTTAAAGAAGTGCAGAGAGTAAAAAGTAAGATATTCACAGTGTGCATTTTTTATTATTATGCATTCAATCTTCAGCTACCATTTCATCTGCATTTTTATCACTCTATTGACAGCATCAGTGTTTGAAAAATTAAATAGATTTTTTCAAAGGGATAATTCTTATGCAGCTTAATGTGAAACTATACCATCTTTGAATGCTTGGCATTATTCCACATACCGAGTAGAAGGATAAATGTTTCTCTTGGGTAAAAATGGTTTAAATAATTTTTACTGGTGAAAACAGAAGTACTAAATGCAGACTGGTAGTCTGTTAACTTGCCAAGCATTGTACTTGTGAAGAAATTACACTCATGCTTGCAATGCTTCATTATTTGTTCTATGTGGTACATCATGTTTTCGAAGTTGATATATACTGTGTATAGTTACAAGGGTTTTTTCTTTGCCTGTAACATGTATAGCATCCCTATTATAACTATCTAATTATACAGGCGTTAGGGTTCATATATACCTACAACATATGTAACTTTCTGTATTTGTAAAAATGTTTTAAAATATTTTGCAATTCTTTGTATCTACTGTGGAAACTTTTAACTGAGTCTTGGGGAGATGTTTTTCACTAATGCGTCTAATGATGGAACACTTGGAATCCCTTTTGTGATATTGTGTATATACTGTATCGTTGCCATATAAAGCACCTATTGGAGGATATGATATATTTTGTGCTAGACTTTATAGATTGAGTATCCAGTGTTGGGCTTATAGCCTGGGTGATATGGACTTTATTTTTATAACAGCTGTGTTTTATTTGTCCCAACTGGAATTAACCTGGCTACTGGATATATAGCTTTAATAATAATTGTCCCTGCTGTAATGGTCTCTATACACTAACCTGCAATCCTATTCTTTTGTACTATTTTAGCATGTAAAGAGTTAATGCTGTGTGCAGTTAGTCCAACCCCTCTGGGGAGAAGGGAATGAGTACTTAATAACCAACATGATCTATATAATATGCTCTGACTAAGGATGAATGTGAGAAATGAAACATGGCAGCAGTTTATTGCTTGCTGTTATTATCTTGCCATTGTGCCTAAGAGATTGTAAAGGATCCCTTTAGTGTGCAGGGTCTTGCTACAGTTTATATGGAGGGTTGATAGGAACCCTGACCAAGCCCTGAGATCTCTGTCCTGTGTATTTGGACAGGTGGGGTAGAGCTGCAATGTATGTGATGATTTATGCATGTTCCAATCCTGGTCTATGACCCCAATCCTGAACATTTTCTTCCAGCCTTGACCCCTGCTTGGACACCAACCAATAAATGGTTCATGTCTCTGGATTTGCTTCCTGTTTTCAAGGGTTTGCTATGCTGAGTGGTGTGACAGTTACATATTATACAGAGGGTCTTTCAGCTCATCATCTAGTAACCAATATATCCATTAATTTTATTTTCCTTTTAACTGTCCAAAACTTTACAAAACACAATTAATAAAAAAGAGGGGGTTAGTGCTCTCATTTCTGTATAATTAAAATTGTTAGGACAAAGACAGCACAGTATGATGTCATCATGGTGGCATATCTTATGGTCAGGCAGATTGTATGCTCTGCATGTCATTATTGTGGATGAGAAATCTTCTCAAAACCATTGCCTATACTGGAAGAGTGCATATCATGTTGCAATATTAGTGGCTTTTCACACAATTTTTAATAAGAAAAATGGAGTGGACACAAGTTGTGTAGAACAATGAAGAAAATGTATATACAAATAAGTGTTTTTACCTGCTAGGAATCTGAAGAACTCAGGTTTTATGTAACACTATATAAATATAAGAGATTGCATCAAACAAAAACACTTTTTGTGTAAAAAATATACTCATAAGCTCCAGTTACACCTCTTTTCCTAAGTAACAGGCATACATAATCATGTAAAACACATGGTTTTGCCAAATTAACAGTTTTGCTTCATCCTAAGTTAATAGGGGAGAGATATTTTATTAGTACAGGAAGGAGTGTTTAAGCTTTAGAGTGCCCTGACACTTGAGATAGTCACATCAAATTAAACAGAATTTTTAAATAAGGGATAATTTCACAATATTTCATTTTACATTGAATACAAAATGTATTAAAAATATATAAAAAGTAAAAAAAATGTAAACCAACAGGGATCATTCCCAAGACAAAAACCCCCTTTGAACTCACTGAACAACAGGACAGCTAAATAATAGGGATGGGCCGAGTGTTCGATTCGAACATGAGTTTGAATCGAACATCGGCAGTTCGAGCGCTCGACGCTTGAGCGCTCGACGCATTCCATAATACAAAATGCCCACTGAAGCTCTGATTGGGCAAAGTCTGGCACCTGACCATAGGTCAGGTGCCAGACTTTGACCAATCAGGGCTCAGCGGAGGAGGGGCCTGAAGGTATGGCTCCCAGCCTGCAGACGAAGTGGAGACAGGGGGGCGGGGCAGAGGAGCCGCGGCCGGACTGAAGGAGAAAAGCCGATGGACCGCCGGGACAGCGAACAGATGGACCAGGGGACCGGAGGCCCGGACAGCAGCGGAGGTAAGGGGGCCAGTACACTGTATTTATTACATGTACCGGCAACTGTATGGGGGTCAAACATTCGACCCCCATACACTTGCATTGAGTTCAATTTTGTAGTTGAACATTTCGGCCATTTGAATGTTCGAATACGAACCGAACAGGGGAGTGTTTCGCTCATCCCTACTAAATAACTATATTCCTCACACCACACCGCCAATTGGTGGGGGTGTAGTAGTAGTAGCTAGATTCCAGTTTGCAATGCAGCAGAACACATGTACTTTTTTTGCCCATCTTCACTAAATCTACACTCAGTGTATTACATTCACGCCCTCTGACTTTTCAAGTTTTTATAAGCCGTTCAGAGTGTGTTAAATATCAAGATATCAAGAATTTTGATTAATCCTTTAAAATTATGTTTTTTTGTAACATAAACATGCAAAAAGTCACCAGAAAGTAATTATATAAGAATAGATTATGCGGTAGATGCTTAGGGCTTATAAAATGAATAGAATATAAGCACTGTCAGATTGCTTAACTTACATTGTTTGTCTCTAAGCAGATAAACATATAAAAATAAAATAAAACTGTTGCCAAATATGCTTAGCTAAGGCTCATAAAACCAAAGCTTTCATAATAGTTATTTAATCTATTTTTTTTATTTCTTTTTGTCTTGCTAGTATTAACAACTGCAGCCAATCTATCCTGTTAATGCACTGTTTTATCATAATATTAATCTCTTGATGACTTCTTGGAATCACACAATTGGGTTATAATTATTAATTATCCTGATATTGGCTAAAAGGAAGAAAAGACAGAGCCCTAGCTGACCCTACTGATATAAATGAGAATGAAAAAAAATGTCAATGATTGATGCTTTTTTTTACCAAATATACACTAAACCAGTTGAATGTTTGCAGATGGCTTGGAAAAAGTTTCACATGACATTTCGTAGATAAATATAAAAGTTTGGTAAAATATAAATAAATGTAAAACTCATATCATATACAATGCAGAAATAAGCTAAGAAAAGCACCCATAGATGCACAAATTAATGTTTTTTTAAATAAATTATTTATTTTCAAAACGCCAAAAACACAAATATTTAATTATAAATCATTATTAAAATGATAAAATTAAAAAGTCACATTTACAGAACAGAAAAACCAAAGAAAAGTAATAAGTCAGACTAAGGCGAATATATAATAGCCACAAATGAGCGGCATCCACGTGGATTATACAACATTCGCGTTTTCATCCCGCACGGTCTTCCGCATTTGAAAACCATGCAGGAACCACAAATGCTATGTGTGAATGCAGCCTTAGGGTATCTCTTGGTGCATTTTCCACTTTTTAAAACAAAAATTCTCTTTTTCACTTCAATCCTTCCCTGCTCTTTTCTCTCCCCTTCTTTTCTCCTTTTACGGACAAAAAAAGAGTTGATATTCTGGAGAAGACTGAAAGTCAAGCCAGCGAAATCATGTTTGACGAAACACCTACTCAAGACCATGAAGTTTAAGATCTTCCATAACTTTTGTCTCATTTATTCTGGAAAACCACTGTGCGACCATTGGAGGTATAGGGCTTTTACAGAGGGCTGGAACACATGTATGTGCAGTATTTAAGAGATGGATGAATAGGGAACACATGTACTGCCTAAAAGACAAATGATTGATATGAAAAAGATACGCTAATGGATCATCCCCTAAGTTGATGTCTGTCAACTTGTAGCAGATCTCTTTCACTAATCTCAAAAATGAGCACATGGAATGACAGTCCCAAAAGATATGTAACAAAGTGTCCACAGTTTGTCCACATTCCAGCAGAAGGGAGAGGTCTGAGGAAATGCAGAGTGGAGATGAGAAGGAGGCATATACCACCTCACTAGGAATTTGTAGCCCGATTCTTTAACTTTATTGAAAATAGAGGCTTTGTGAACTGTATGCAAAATATGTGTTGTTTGATACAGTGAAAAAGATTGCCCCAGTTCTCTCCCCCATTGAATAACAATAGAGGAAGTAAAATGAGCTATTAGAGCCATGAAAATGGGTAAAGTCCCAGGCCCAGATGAGTTTACTCTATCATACTACAAGACTTTTGCCAATATTCTGACTCCTGTATTTGTTAGGGAATTTAACGTAATATTGCAGGGTGCCTTCATACCCCAAGACACACTGGCGGCCCACATTAAAGTTATCCTGAAGGAAGGTAAATATCCTAGTTGTTGCTCTAGTTACTGTCCATTTCCCTTCTCAATTTGGATTTAAAAATCTTTACGAAAATATTGGAACACTGCCTGATCTCTTTTTTGCCTACTTTGATTCACTCTGATCAAGCTGGTTTTATACCTACTAGGGAGGCTAAGGAAAATACTCTGAGGACTCTCAATGTAATTCACCTTGCATGTCAAACCCATACTCCTCTCCTACTACTCTCTACCTGTGCCGAAAAGGCATTTGATAGAGTAAGATAACGATTTATCTTTGAAACTCTGTCCTGTGTGGTGCTGCTGTCAAAGTTAATAGAGTAGTGTCTGATGCATTTTTATTATCAAATGGCACCAGACAAGGTTCATGAATTAATTCAACGCTGAACAAGATTGTCGGAAGGAACATATAGAAAAATCCAGAGTAACATTATAGTCTCCGCCCAGTATAAGTTTGGCTTCCAAATGGAGAACTTTATAATGAAACATTTTTAACAAAGAGATTTGATATTCATTGGGGAGGTATAAATTGACTAAGGTCACTTTACGACCCAAAATTTCATCTTTCACAATAAATAATCTCTCTGAGCCATCCTCCACAGCCTCCAAGAGGTGCCATGAAACCTGTCTTGAAAGAAGAATACTAACTCCCTTGGATTTACCCTAAGGAGGAGAACAGTGATATAAATGAGGGAAGCTATAACTCCTCAATTTCAGGATTTTGCCCTTTGCAAAATGGGTCTCCTGGACAAACACTACATGTGAGTGTAAATGCCACAGCTTGGCGAGCAAACTAGACTGATTTTCATGTATATTCAATCCCTTGTCATTATAGGAGCTGAAGGAAAATGTCGTCATCATAGTATAATAAGAGGGACGTAAAAAAGGAAAAAAAGAAAGAAAAGGTATCAGCAAAACTAAAGCTAAAAAAAAATCTAAGTTACCTAAAAAGGTATTCAGGCTATTGCCACAGCTTACCCAGATCAGAAAAGAAGAGACCTAGGAAAACAGGGAAAGTCACCCAAAAAAAGCCTATGTGGTGTGCACGATTGGCAACATAGCATAAGGGCCATGTTCATGAGAAGCATGACCCAAAACCCCCAATAGTGATTATCAAAATGACTAACTACGCTGAGTATAAAAAGTAACGAAGGAGAAAATAAAGAAATAAATTGAATTGCCGGCCAATATTAATAGTAGTTAACATGTAGGCAATAAAGTGTCAGTTTTCAAAAATATCCTCATAGAAATTCTAATCAATTTTGTAACACTATTTTCGAAGCGTCCCCCTGAGTGATGGCCTCTTCTGACTATACACTAGCTGACAATTTTTAATCTAAGTCAAACAGACCTATATATAAGTGACATCAAAATTGGAGTACAAAAAATGACTACCAACCATTGTCAAGTAAAGAACATATCTAAACAATATTGAAATATTAATTTTAAAAAGTTACCCCCAATTTGGGCTACCTAAATTACTTTTGTAACAGTCAACACATCTTCCTCCAAAGTAAAAAATGAGTGCATAAAAGAAAAACTTCATGAAAAATATTAAACAACTTTGTAAAAAAAAACACCATGTAGCAAGATTACTAGGCGCTTTCCCTACTGTAATCTGTCTCCAACTAAAACTGTGAAATCCAACATGCAAGAGAACAACCGTCTAGGCAAATGGACCATGCTGAAGATCCTATTACTTACTAAGAATGAATAATAATAGTTTTCCCCTTCTGTTCCCTGGCGGCGTGCCCCTAACAAGCATGGCATCCGGAAAAAAAAATGTTTTTATGCTTTCTAGATTTTAAAAAATGTCACTGCATTAAACATCATCTACACCAAAAGCAGTGGGCACTAGTTGAGAGAAAAGTCTGACATCTAAAGTCTGCATCTCTACTTTCCTCTATGGGACCATAAGAAAGGTGGCTCTCTTGCAAAGGTGGACTCCAGATAACCCTTATACTAAATAATACAAAGATCATTTGGGAGATACACATTTGTTTTTTTACTTTCTAAGAACAAACCTGTTGCTGGCTACAACTTTACTACTTGACAACGTACGCTCTTCTATACATTCTGGTGTACGTTTAATAAACTGTGAAAAGAGTGTGATAAGCAGTGAAAAGGCTTTTCTCACCTTATCAAAGTGAAAAGTCTATAAAATGGTGTTTAATAAACCATGATATGTCAGTTAGGAACTGAAATATCTCACCTTTTCTCATCCCGGTGATAAGTACTCAGAGAGTAATGGGAATGTACCTATTTAATAAACGGTGAAAAGTAGAGAACAGCTTTATCACTGGATAAGTACTGTGAAAAGTACCCTTGATTCATCACCCTGTCAGACCTGGTGATAAAGGTCTTTTTCTCATGAAGCAATGAGCAAAGATTCAGGAACTTGTCATAAACCTACTTCCTTTATAGACAGAGCCGGAAAAATAGGGCTTGCTGCAGTTTTTTTTACATGCTTTGGAACTGAACGCTGTGGTGTGAATTATAGTCTGTGACTCCTCTGCTCCCGGAATGTTGGTGTGAACGAGCCCTGAGTGTCCTCTATTTAAAAGTAAACTTTTTCAAGATGTGTTTCCAGGGTGGAACAATGTTAAACATTTTAGAAAAAGGAAACAAGTTAGAAAGTTCCCCAATTGTAAGAAATAATGTTGGCAAATTCCCCTCATTGATTTTGACTGTTTGGAATAGGGGACATATTACTCAACAAATAAACTGAAATGCCGAACATATGATATACCCTTCCAAATATATTATGAATTACTCTGTTAGCGACAATAATTATTCAAAAGTAATAATTTTGGGATGTCCCCGGGTTGCATTTTTGTGTACCCCCCCCCCCAAAAAAAATTGCCAGATGCATATGTCACATAAACTAAAAGGCCATTTTAATCCCTAAAAACATTAAATAATCTGTGTAGGTGTGAGGAAGGAGAAAGATGGGAATTATGTGGAACAATGACAGGGCAAAAAGGGCCAGATTGCTACAGTCACCAAAGGGGTTATATGAGTAGGAGGTGAGTGTGAGGCAAAGGTGAAGGGGGTGTTTCGTCACATTTGGCGAATATCTACATGGGTACATGCTTTAATTACATGTGGATTTGACCTCATTAGTAAATCGAGTGCGGAGCACCTTTTCAGTGTGTTTGGTAGTTCTATTCATGATTTTGGAATGGTACATGCTGACAAAATCGGAACAAGTAAATCCTGCTTTTTAGCATTTTTTCATAATTTTAAGAGAGAAATAAATGATAAATATTGCAATTTGCTATAGAGGTGCTTTATAATATTGTTAACGTGTGGTTTGCCAGAGTAAACTACGATCCTGCCAGGAGGATTGTAGATTATCACAAAGAATGTCATTATGTGGCTCTGAATACATTCCCAGCATTACTTTCTCTACTGATCACCTACTACTGATGATGACTTATCACTACCTTTCACAGCTGGTTCGTGTGATAACTTTTCTTTTCACAGGTTATTAAATAGCCTCTGTGCAGCCCAGAAAAAAACAAAGTGATCTGCTGAGTAAAGTAAACTTGTGATAAAGCTAGTTTTATCACGGTTTATTAAATGTACACATCTCTCTCTTGTTGGCTGGTCCAATGAGTTTTCACTTCCTCAATATTCCCTTGCTAGTGAGTGAGATTGTGTAGTAGTTCCAGATCAGTAAGAGGTCAAACTATTAGGGAAAAAGGTTGCCTTACCAGGATGGTTCTGCCATTGGTGATGTGTCTTTCGTTTCTTTTTTTGAGCCTCCTCTCCCAAGTGGTAAAAAGATGCAGAATAAAAGGCTAATAGTGTCATTCAATTTATTTCACCTTTTCTTGCATATGCTTTATGTTTCCATTCTAAAATTTCTTTATCAGCAGTGATCCTGTTAACAACAAAAAAATAGAAAAAATTACATTGGATGATGGTCATATGACTCTACTAGGTCAGTCACTTCTACCCAAGGGTCTGGCATTGTTTGGGGAGAGGAACTGCACACTCTAAGAGAAAAAAAAAATCATTTTTTTTTTGTAGAAATGTCAGTTTTGCTGCAGCAGGTTCTATACACCCTACAGATCCGACACTTCACAGGCAGGTTAAGGGGACTCCCCAGGCATGATATTTGAAGGAATTTTTCATTTTTTTTTTTACCCTTTAAGTGATGTTAAAATCACTGCTCCTTTAAAAACTGTATTTTGTTTGGGTTTTTTTTGGCATTGATTCCTGTCCCCCAGGGCAGTATTCGGCCCCCTATACACCATTTATGGCCAATAACTTGCATATAAGCCCTCTTAAAGGGGACATTAATTTTCGAACGTTCGACCCCCATTGACTTGCATTGAGTTCGAATTCGTATTCAAACTTTTCGGCCGTTCAAATGTTCGAATACTCATCACTTATCACTACTAGCTGCCACTTCTAGCTCTGCCCAATTGTTTATAAGTTGCTGGCATGTGTCAAAATGCCATTCTGCATGGGGTGTTCATCGCAGCGTATGGGGCAGTAGTCATCATTTTTTTATTATTCTGTTTATTTTTTATTGGTTTTTTTATTTCGTCGAATCATCGTCGTCATTGACAAAGCTGGACGTCATGATTGACCCTGGATTACGTCGGTGGATCATTTAAAAAAAAATACTTTTTTCCAAATAAAGGATTTTTGATAAAAGTCTGGACTTTTATTTAAATTTATTTTAACACTTTAGTTAATGGGCAGGGGTAGAAGTACCCCTTACTCATCAACAAGGGGTGTGGGGCGTATCTGGGTGCCTCTGATGTAAATAAGCCCCCTTGTGGGAAGGAGGCCCTTGTCCCCATCGGCCTGGGGACAAAGTGCTTTTTCAGGGGTGACGCAGGAAAAGCACCCTCCCAGTGCCAAGCGAATGTGGAATGGTATCGCAGGGAGGGGGGGGTGCTCGCTCACTTATCCCCCCTTTCCTGCCTTGCCAGGCATGTGCTTGGATCAAGGGTCTGGTATGAAATTTTAGGGGGCCAACATTTTTTGGGGTGGGGTTCCTCCTTAAAATTCTTACCAGACCTTAAGGGCCTAGTATGACATTAAGGGGGAACCCCACACACTTTTTTATTTGTATTTTTACATGGGGTCCCTCCTAAAATTTCTACCAGACCATAAGGGTCTGGTATGACTTTTTGGAGGAACCCCATACTTTTTTTTTAAATGGGGTCACTCCTAACATTCCTACCAGACCTATAGGGTCTGGTATTGTTTGGGAGGTGGAACCTTTTTTTTTAGAAATGCCAGTTTTGCTGCAGCAGGTTCTATACATTGTACAGATGTGCCACGTTACAGGCAGTTTATGGGGAACCCCCAGGCATGATATTTAAAGGAATTTTTCATTTTTATTGTTACTCTTTAAGTGATGTTAAAATCACTGCTCCTTTAAAAACTTTTTTTGTAAAGTGTTTTTTTTTTAATTGATTCATGTCCCCCAGGGCAGTACCCGAATCCCCATACACTCTTTATGGCCAATAACTTGCATATAAGCCCTCACAAAGGGGACAATTGTTTTTGAAAGTTCTACCCCCATAGACTTGCATTGAGTTTGAGTTTGAATTCAAACTCTTTTGATGCTCTAAACAGTGGCGGAACTACCGCCAGTGTAGACGGTGCAGGCGCACCAGGGCCTAGGCCTGGGGGGGCCCGGGAAAGTCCCAGCACCGGATCGGTACCCAGCGGGCCCCCCCATCTCTGCGCCGAGAGTGTCGGATCATCCGTTCATCCGACACAATCACAGCGCGCTGCCACTACTGCCCAGTCCCCGCCCACTCCGCTGGGCTCGTCAACTGTGTGCGGGAGGGGCAGAGCGTGCGAGATTGCACAATATTCTAATTATTTGAGTTTCACCTGTATATATATATACATATAAGCTTGGGTAGGCTTTGCCATTTACTTCAGACAAATTTTAGACTAATTAGCTGATCCTGTGTGTAAGAGAAGTATTGCATACTGGTTAATGCATAGTAAGGATTTTGAGCTCTACATATTTGTTTGCTGGGAAATGTCATGTGTTTAACCTGCACATTTTTTTGTCATCATCTCATACTGAGAGTTTTACTAGATGCATTTCATAAGAGAAATGGTTCTGTTTTGCTAATATTTGAAATAATAACCAGTGGTTTTAATTACTAAATATTATTTTTGTTGAGAAATCATATTGCATATTTTGAATCTTTTTATTTATTGTCACCAATAACAATTTTGTTTTTATTTAATCTTTAAATTAGCACATACAAAAAACTCAAGCAATCAGTTAATTCATGAGGATTAATAGGGAATCTCCTTCAGTACAGATCCCAACCTGTTTTCATAAATAAAATACTGGTTTTAATCAGAGCAAAAGTTCTGACATGCCATTAAGTGTTCGTGCGAGTACAGGATAAGGACTGGCTCTGAGGAGCTGGGGTTGTTTTCACACACATTAGTGGCTCCTGATACAGGATGCCTGTGCCATTTTTGTCATAATTTTTAGAGGTGACGAGAATGGGGAGCTGTGGCAAGGCATGGGATTAGCAACATGATCCCTGGTGTCTGTGTTGGAGCATACACTGCAATTACTGTACTGTAATAGACCAGGCACTGGAAGAACAGCAGCAGGAGGATAAGGAGGACTTTCTGTTGTCTCAGGGTCAGGTAGGATGCACAGACTGCAGAGTGTGAGGCATAGAGAGTAGAAGGCATAGGATGAGTATAAGGAGGAGACTATGTGCCAGTTGTAAGGAGCACATGGGGCTGGCCCCAGGCATATGTCTCACCACTGCAAACCGCTGGAGTTGTACAAAGGTAAGGTAAGATTGTTGAACACACTGTAGTAATCAGTGACACTGGAAATTTGAGGTCCCCTGCTGAAAACATTTTTTTCTGTGAAAATATTATGCTCTAATGTTAATTTTGTATTTAAAAGTTGGTTGGTGTGTCCCTGTCAAAATGCAGCCTAAAGTGCTTAAATACTTTTTGTAGAGTCAGCACAGTAGTATGCTGTCTTTTTTTCTGTGAAAAAATACATGCTAAAGTTGATTTCCTAATTAAAGGCTGCCTGATGTCTTTCTATCAAAATGCAGCCTAGTATAGTAAAAGTGTTTAAATACTATGCCTGGAGACAGTACAATATTTTTCTGGGGAGTTTTTTCTGTGAAATAATTGAAATCCAGTCCCTTTGTTGTTAAGTGCTTAAAGAAGGTATTTGGCTTATCTTTGCCTCAGAAGGATGGCTTTTCAGGTTGATCCTTCATGAAGACCACTTCTGATTAGTTTTCTTATAGATGGCTGTAGATAAGTGTACTAGGGTCCCAGTGGTTTCGAACATTCGACCCCCGTACACTTGCATTGAGTTCGAGTTCGTATTTGAACATTTCGGCCATTCGAATACGAACCGAACAGGGGGGTGTTTGGCTCATCCCTACTTATCTGTATCTGTGTGCCCCACGTCTGATCCCGATGAACTCTCAATGCTAATGACAGCTCTTCTCCTGAATGTCAACAAAAGGGCGGAGTGAGTCATGACATTACAGGCCATTATCCACCCCTTTGTTTACATTCCATGACAGCTCTCTGTCCCCTAATGGAATGTAATCAAAGGGGATGATCAAGTCCCATGATGTCATGACCTGCTTCCTTTGTTTACATTCGGGTGCAGAACTGTCATTAGCATTGAGAGTTTGTTAGGTTCGGATGTGGTGGCAGGGAGTTTTTCTTTCGGCGAGTTGGTGGCCAATGTTCATCGTGATTGATGAGGATCTACATCACTTAACAACATGATTGACCTGTGGATTACATTGATTGACCTTTTTTTAATAAAGGACTTGTCAAAACTGTGTTGTGTTTTTTTTCAAATAAAGGAGTTTGTAGTACTATGTGATGTGTTTATTTACTATTTTACTGTTATTTGGTGAATGAGTAACAACTACCCCTTACTCATTTATGGGGGTGGGATCGGGGAATGAGTGTACACCCCCCCTGCACCATACCAGGTCACATGCCCTCGACATAGGGTGGGTGTTTTGCCAAATTTACTATTTGGTGAGTATTAACAACTAACTCTTACTCATTCACAAGGGGGGGTTCGATCTGGGTGCCCCCTTTATGAAAGGAGGCACCTAGATTAAGATAAGCCCCCTAGCCTGCAGACCCCCACAACCACCAGGCCAGGGTTGTGGGGAAGAGGCTCTTGTTCTCATCACCATGTTGAGTGCATGTGGCCTGGTACGGTGCAGGGGGGGGTGCACAATCATCGAGAACTTCATCCTTCAACTTCTGACTTCACCTTTTCCTCCCATCCCAGTACAGTGCTTAACTTCCAATGACTTTTGTTTGATAATACCTTGCCCTATAGCCTTTAAAATTGAGTGAATTGGTTTCATAGATTTGTTTCAAATTTACTTCAATTGGGTTTGGATTAACATTCAAACATCAGTGCAATCTGGCGAACATCATGGTGTACCCAGGTACATTCACCTCATCACTAATGGGATAAGATGAGAGACAAAGGAGAGGGGAAGCAGACTAGAGTAGTGTCACTATGGTACAGCAAAGAGAGAGGAGGAACACTATGAAATGGGGATGTTGTGGAGACAAGAATCATTATGTAGAGGTGAAGTGGAGGAGAGGAATTATATCATGGAAAGTAGAAGCAGAGCAGACATTCTGGAGTGAGGAGAGTGAGGAGTCCAAGGAGATGAACAACACTATGCAGAAGGCAGGTGGTTCTATAGAGAAGGGAGGCAGAGCAGATAAGTGAGTCTAAGGAAAGGAAGGGAAAAGGAGATGAGTGGTGCTATGGACAAGGGAGGTAGAGAAGATGAGCCACAATATAGAAAAGGAGGATAGAAGAGATGAGTGGCAGTATGCAGAAGGGAGTAACAGTGGATGGGTGGCACTATGGAGGAGGGAGGTGGAGGAGATAAGTGGCACTACAAAAGGGAAAGAGGACAAGATGAGTGTTACTATGATGAAGGAAGGTGAAGTAGATGAGTGGCAATATGGAGAGAGGAAGTGTAGGAGATCAGTGGCACTGTGGGGAGAGGTACACTTGATGAATGGCATTATACAGAGGGGAGATGCTGACTAACTGAATAAATTATATTCCGCTACTGAGGCCACATGCAACTCATCATGACAACTTCAAGACTCCTTGAGCACTCCACCAATAGACAGCGAATGGGAAGTGCCCATTTCACCTAGGCAATGATATGGACTCTTGAAGAAGGACCCCCCTCCTACGCCCCTGGCAAGAAGGTGAGGGCATGACCACATGATCACACATTAAGATAAGTAAATGGGGCTTTTAGCATAGTTTTTTTTTTTTTACTTAAATGGGATGAGATAGAGGGTGTTAACTCAGGGGCCCTTTTAGGGCCCTTTCAGATAATTGGTAATGTGCTTTAAATGTGCATTTTACTGCAATGGATAGTTATGCACACACTGTGCTGCAGCGTCATTAGTTTGGAAGGCAACTCAATGCACTGATGCAGTGGTGAGCAACATACCTGCATTGCAGTGCACCATAGTGCAAATGATGTGCATTGCAGTAGCCTGCATTAAAATAAAGGTACATCCATTTACTTCAATGTGTTGTGCTGCACTTCTAGCCCATTTAAAATGAATGCACTACAGGCACACAATCCAGTACTATAATCATACACATACAATATTGCACTAAAAATCTAGACACACACATATACTTATGGGGTACCTAGGCAATTGTCCAGATTGCACCCCCCCCCCCCAATTAAAAGCTGGGTCTGTTTATACTGACAAACATCCTTAATTAGGTTAAAGACCCTTTCATTGAGTTAGTAGCTGATTGTCTTTTGACTTTTTTGAAATCTTTAATTTGTGACTGTACATGTTTCCTTACAAATTACTGTATGAATTAGGACAAGCGGTTGCCTAGTACATTATTTACCTACCAAAGAAATTTGTGAACTGCTAAAAGTATGAAGTGTTTCTTTTAGTACAATTTTTGTTTTTACAACACGTTAAGCAAAACACTGCTATAAAGGGAAACTAATAATATAGGGCATATTAATAAAACATTTAGCTGCGCATGCCCTCCCCAATATTTAAATTAACTATAAAGTGATAGCACAGGAAGTTCCAGGTGATACAGCCCAAAAAGTCACTCTGAAAACATTGCAGTGCTTGGATCTAACTCAAATATCAGCCAAAGTTTGAAATATAATCAAGGAGGGAACTTTAACTTCCTGCTTTGGAATCCTGCACTGGGGGAACCTCTTGAAGGGGTATTTTACCATGCCACTGGAGAAGGCAAATATTAGCTAAATCAAGAAATGTAAAGTTTTTACATTTATATCCATGAGACTTTGGGGGTGATTTACTAACCTAAACGCACGCACGCACCAGGTGCGTGTGCATTTGTACACAGCAAAACGTATTTATCAACCAAACACGAGCAACGTGTCACATTTTTATGCTGTTATGGCGCGTTTTTATGTATTTACGTACGCGCATGCGCCATAGGCTACACGCCGCTCTAATAGCGGCATGCAAGTCTCTAAAAGCATATTTCCACTAATGCCATATATGGAAAAACCATGCACATGATGCATATATAATGCTGCTTCACAGTTTAGACAAAAATGGTTAGCTCATGCATTTACATTCCTGCATTTATCAACGCAAGCAACACAACGTAGAGCTAATTTACACATCACCTTGCAATTCATGCAGGGCTTTCCACAACACACCTGCTGGGTATGTACACACTACAAAGGTGTCTAGATTCCACCAATTGATCATGCTGGGAGGGAACACACTACAGAGGTGTATACTTGTTTGTGGCGTGTTTATAAGGTTAGTAAATCAACCCCTTTGTGTTTTAATGTTTTACACCCCTCAAACAAGTGCATCAGAATGAGGTACTTACCTTCAAGTGTCCCATGGGAGACAGGTAGGTAGTAGATTAACACACCCCTTGTTGACATCCTCTCCCTTCAGCTCTGGGGCTGCTGAAGAACCCAGTACCCATAAGCATCAGGCACTGATGCAACCTTTTTCTTATGAACCCATAAAAAAAGAACTCAACAGTGCGAAAGTGTGTAGGTTGGTCTAAACATATCAGTGGGCTGGATGCCCATTGCCCTCTTACCCTCTTGTCATAAGGATAGCAGCCTGCATGCTTGGTGTTCTGGGCTGGCACTATCTAGAAACTGAAGATGACTCATTATTTGTTATGTTTAAGCAAGTCATGTTTTAAAATGAACCCTTATATTGCTAAAACTGCATTAAAAATCTAAGTTCTGCACTCTGACAGCTATACTTTCATTGCAAAATGCAAAGATTTGCCATTTTAGCTTATTTTATAATGTGCAACAAATATTTATGTAATTTGTTGGGGATGTAACTTTTCCTCATTTATACATAGGGTGAATGTTGCAGTAATCACATTTCCCCACAGAAGAATAAGTGAATGTGAAGAATTTTTTTTTCACCCAACAAATGTAAAGCAAGTGTGCTTTATGAATAGGGTGAATATTTGGTGGAAATATGGTAAATGTACTGCTAAAATCCTTTCTAAATGTATTCTTAAGTAGTGCATTTTTCTGATTTGAATTAATGGCATAATGTATAACTTGCTGCCTGAGGACTCAACAGAATGTGATAGTTTTTAAACAAATCAGAATAATGGCATTCTATAGATTGATCACCATTGATCAACAAGAGCTATTTTTTTTATTTTAGGAGTTTAAAATTACCTTATTCCTCATTGTACATTTTTTATTTCACTTCTTTCATTATTTTAGCATTTTGTATTGAAATATTCATGATTACCTATTGCTCTGCAGTTAATGAACACCAACTGTGTGTCACCACATGAGTTAAATTATTACATAGATCTAGGGATTGTTTGGCCTCCGGTTATTAGAATACCAAAGATCTCTAAAGTGTTTTATCATAATTGCACACTTCAAAATGCAAAAATCACTGAGATGAAAATATGTAATACTTTTAATGCATTGCTTAAATAAAGCCATTAGAAAAACACTCTTTGGTTATCTTTGTTGCTTAACTGACAAAGTAAACATGATACCATATTCAAAGTTTTTGTGAATTATGTTGGGCACATTTAGCTATACTCCTCCTTTATAAATATATACAAATTTTAAGTTTAATATTACCTAAGTCCACAGGGGAGGCTCCAAGGACCAGTCTAAGAGCCAGGCGGCTCTGAGGTTGAAGTGAGCTTAACTTTGTTATTTCACACCCTAGATTAAAACAAGCATTGAATCCATTGCAGTACAGGGGTAGCCCCACTGCAAGGGTTAAGGATATTTTTTCTTGGAGTTCTTTAACTATTTTTAACTCTTTGAACCAACAGTTACTTCACATGCATGGCAAACATAACTATGCCTCGGGTGGTGCTGAGTACAGATTTATTAGTGAAGACAACAATTAAATGTATTGTTTACTCCAGAGGAAACTTGAATAGACATCACTTTCTTTCATCATTTAAAAACAATTAGCTATTTTTTGGTCTATAGCACTTTCTGGGCAAAGGACCAAGTAACATGTCTGACTTGCTAATGCAGGAAGACATAAATATCACTTACAATCTAATAGCTTCCTAAGACTTAAAACCACTTATTTGTTAACCAACAAAGTTTAACTAGGTCTCAGCTGGCATTGGAATGACCTGAAAAGTAAGTTTAAAGATTTAGCTGCACTTATTTTAAACTTTTTAAAATGTATTTTCTTCCTTTTAGAACTAACTGGTTATCACTGGCACATGCCGTCTGTTAATTGATTAATTAATTAATTTGTATGTCTGACCTAAGCACCTTTGACCATAGAATGGTTATTAGTGATAGATGTGATGTCTGCAGAATAACAGGAACTGATGACCATCTGGAATGTCGTGCACTGCAAAATCCGATATTAACGGGGAATGGTGAAAAAACAAAAACACGTGGCTTTACACTGGGAATAACACATTGAGGGTGAGAAAATAAATGTAAACTTTACCCACCCGAAGAGAATAGAAGCTGAACAGATGGTACAACTGCGTAAATGACGACTCCTTTAAACAATTTGGACTGGGACTGGGTTCATAGAGCACTTGTCCAATGCTGCCCAGATGGCTAAACTACTACTGTATGAAAGAACAGCACGAAATCAGGGAACTCTGCAGTTTTAGGGCTATGACTACCATTTGTTTGTGGACATTTCTCCCGTCACTATCACAAAACAGCATGCAATGAAGTCTCAACTTCAAGTCTTACAATGCCATCAAATTTGTTACAGATGGGTATTTCATTTGCTTTACATTTCACTTATCAAAGCAAACAATTATCTTGATGCACACCAGATGAACTTCAGAAGCTTCTGGATGGACTACAACTACTGCCTGGATCTTAATCGCCTAGAAACCCAGCAGCAACCCCTCCATAGGCTTTGTTGACTCAATCTGCTAGTGGCCGCCACACTCGCCAGTCCGTTTGGCTTTCTAGGACCCCTTGCAACCTCCACTCTTCATCTCTATCTCAAAGAGCTAGCTCTGCTGGATAAAGGACTATTTATCTTTGGGATTCAGATAAGCCTAATCCGTTACTTCTGGATGCTGGAGTTTCTAACACATACCTGTTCATCATTTGACCCGTTATATTACTGTATTTATATACATAGCCTAGATGTTTATTTTGTTATAGTGCCTCTTTCTCTTATGCTCAGGTGTTTTTTTATTCCAACAGTTTCAGCCTGTTTGGCTTACCTATACCCACTTTTTAGTACTTCTCCTGCAATTGGCAAGTTAGCATGATGTCAGCCCATTGTGCACATGACTCCTTTTGCGGTTGGCTGTCACTCCATCTCCCATTCTTGTCCACCATCCATGGAGGCTCTGTAGGAAAAGAACCTAGTGTACTCGCACCTCGAGTTCCATACTTGTTGTTATATGTTGATGTTTTTTGTAAATCCTTGTTCTTCCTGCCCTTTTCTCTCCCACCTTTCTCCCTTTTCCCCTTCCCCATGGAGTATCTGCACAATTTGGATCTTAAAGCTTGTTCTTCCCATTTCTACCTCCTCTTTAAGTAGTTATTATGGCACCTTTATCGTTGTTATCCCTCTATGTGAAGGGCCCTAACTCACTCCATTATTTTGTAAAGGCCTTTTGCTCATTTGCCTCACTTAAAGCTGATGTAATTTGCCTACAAAAGACTCATTTTTATTCCCCGTTTACACCTAGGCATTTTGGCTCATAGTATCCCCAAGCAGACCTCTCTTGTGTGAAAACCAAGAAATGTGGAGTCCTGATTGGTTTTCGTAGGGTCGCCATATATTTACTCTGTCCACTAAGATACTAAGATCCCTGACCCTGAAGGAAAATATATGATATTAGTTGGATTACTGCAGGATACAGAAGGAACAATAGTTTCATACTATGCCCCGAATGCCTCTCAGACTCCTTTTCTTTCTCACCTATTCCAAGTGATAGAGCGTCATAAATGGGTAAGCTTATAGTGTGCGGGGACTCAAATCAAACACTCTACTCATGTTTAGACAAATCCTTATTAACCCCTTGTGACAATAACCCTGCTTCTAAATTGTGAACCCTAATAGTGAAATATTCCTTAGTAAATGCATGGAGGTGACATAACACAGCCAGCCGAGGCTTTACATATTATTCACATCTCAGCTGCAGCCTCTGCAGATCATCACTCCCACCCTCCAACATCCCTGAAGCCTTCTCAACTATACACTTCAACAATTCAGAATAAAGATAGACTATCTTAGCAGCCCAGCATCTCAGCTGCAGCCTCTGCAGATCAGCACTCCCACCCTCCAACATCCCTGAAGCCTTCTCAACTATACATTCAACAATTCAGAATCAAGATAGACTATCTTAGCAGCCCAGCATCTCAGCAGATCATTACTCCCACCCACCAACATCCCTGAAGCCTTCTCAACTACACACTTCAACAATTTGGAATCAAGGAGACAGCTTTATTTAGATGCCTGCTTTATGTCTTTCTAACCTTAGATTCAGCTCATATTAATTTGCCCTCAACCCCAAATATTAATTTTCCCAAAAAAGAAAACAAAAACAACCTGTTGACTGTTTTTTTCTTTTCTCTCTAACTTCCTCACCTCTGCGAGCAGATCTATCTTAGCAGCCCTGCATCTCAGCTGCACCCTCTGCATATCATCA
>NW_017306982.1:800627-820133 GCF_000935625.1 Nanorana parkeri | reverse complement strand
ATATAGGAATCCATTAACACTTGTTCTCACTACCATTCAGGTGCCCAGCAGCTGCTTTGTATCTACCACTCTCCCTGTTACTCATACAATCCCACTTTAACCTCTTCCCTACCTCTTTGCATACTCCCACCCCTTTCCTTCCTACTACTCCTCATTCGTTTTATTGTCTCATACTTCCTCTGCACAGCCAAGGGGTAAGGTCACATTCTTCACTAGACATTAAACATATCTGACAAAATAAATATCCAATTCCTCACCCCCCCCCCCCTCCACCCCACCATTTATATATTTCGCCCTCTCTCCTGCCCTCACTGTATTACTGCACTCATCATCTCCTGCACATTCTGAATCCACATGCTAGGTTTACCTCCAGGACACTGGGGGCATGTTCACTCATATAAAACGCCCTCTCATCTCACTTCACTCACCCTTCTGCTTCTCCTGACTTCAGGAGATATCTCTCCCAATCCTCGCCCTCTATCTTCAACTCAATTTCTTAACCTAACCTCTTCTTTTGATCTAACTCAATGGACACAGACTCCTACTCACTCTGATGGTAACATATTTGATCTTGTTTTCTCCCACCTATGCACTCCTTGCAACCTCACCAACACCCCTTTCCCCCTCTCAGACCACAACCTTGTCAGTTTTACAATCACCCTGTCCCCAACCCGGAATCCCCCTACACAGCACACTGTCACCCGGAGTAACCTTCACCACCTCAACTCTTCTCTTCTCCACTCTGCTACTGACTTACTCCATGACAAAATCTCACCCCTGCCCTGCCCTGACCTTGCTACTTCTATTTTTAACAGCTCACTCTCATCCTCCCTAGACACCTTAGCTCCCCTCACTACACGCAGATTAGACCACGTCCACTACAACCGTGGCAAAATGAAGTAACCAGACATCACACAGAGTGACTGTGGCGGAAAACTAGGTCTCTGCAAGACTTCACCCTGCTTAAAGCTGCCTTCCTAAATATATAAATCCTCCCTCCATGCTGCTAAACAAACTTATTTTGTCACTCTCATTAACACACTCTCATCCAAACCTCAACTCTTTTCTACCTTTAAATCTCTACTATGTCCTCCACCGCCACCACCCACTAACTCACTCACTGCCCAGGACATTGCCATTCATTTGCCATTCATTTAAAAAACAAAATAGATACAGTTCGGGATCAGATCGCCACTTGTTACTTTCCTCTTTTGACCCTGTCACCACAGAGGAGGTTGCAAAGCTTCTCTCTGATACCCACCTCACCACTTGCCCCCTGGACCCTGTTCCCTCAAAACTACTTCGGTCACCCTCTTGCTCTATCCTACACTCTCTTACTTACATTTTCAATCTTTCACTCTCTACAGGCATCTTTCCTTCCTCTCTAAAACATGCACTAGTCACCGCAATACCCAAAAAACCCTCACTGGACCCTACCAACCTCAATAATTTCAGACCTATCTCCTTACTCCCATTCACCTCTAAACTACTAGAACGCCTTATCTACAACCGCTCTTCTCGCCACCTCACTAATAACAACCTTTTGGACCCCTTTCAGTCCGGCTTTTGCCCCATACACTCCACTGAAACCGCCTTCCTAAAACTCAGCAATGACCTGCTAACTGCTAAAAACAATAGCCACTACTCCTTACCTTTGCTATTAGACCTTTCTGCTGCTTTTGACACTGTTGACCACCCACTGCTCCTCCTCAAAAAAACTCCACTTGCTTGGTCTACAAGATTCTGCTCTCTCATGGTTCACCTCCTACTTAGCTATGCGCTCCTTTAGTGTCACCTACAAATCTAACTCCTCCCCTCCTCTTCCTCTTTCTGTAGGGGTCCAACAAGGCTCTGTCCTTGAACCCCTCCTCTCCTCCATCTACACTTTCTCCCTTGGTGAGTTAATAACCTCACATGGCTTCCAATACCATCTCTATACTGATGACACTTAAATATATCTTTCCACTCCACAACTCACCCCCTCAGTGTCCTTGAGTGTCACTAATCTACTAGCTGACATATCAGTCTGGATCTCACAACACTTCTTAAAACTCAATCTTTCAAAAACTGAGCTCATGATATTTTCTCCTGCCTGTTCACCTTCCCCCAACATTTCGGTTGAGATTGATTACATAACTATCCATCCCTCCCCTCATGCCAAGGTCCTAGGTGTCATCCTTGACTCCGACCTCCCCTTTCTTCCGCACATCCAATCACTATCCAAATCTTGCCGCCTTCACCTTCGTAACATCTCTAAAATATGCCCCTTCCTCACCAATTAATCCAATAAACTACTCATCCACTCGCTTGTTATCTCTTGTCTTGACTACTGCAACTCCTTCCTCATTGGCCTCCCACTACACAGGCTACCCCCCCTTCAGTCTATCATGAATGAAGCTGCTAGACTCATCCACCTGACTAACTGTTCAGTGTCTGCAACCCCCCTCTGTCAATCCCTACACTGTCCACTCCGCTCATCCCAAGACCTCCTACTTTCCAGCTCCCTTGTCAACTCCTCCCATACTCGCTTCCAGGACTTCTCTAGAGTCTCTCCCATCCTCTGAAACTCTTTACCCCAACCTGTCCATCTATCTCCCACCTTGACTGCCTTTAGGCAGTCCCTAAAGACTCATCTCATCAGGGAAGCCTATCCCACCTCAACCTAACCACTGAACCATCACATTCTCAAACAATTCATCCCCACACAGCTACCTCCTCATGTATCACTTCTCCCTCCCTTTTAGATTGTAAGCCAGGGCCCTCCTTACCATCTTGTTTTGAATTGTATTGTGATTGTAATGCCTTCCTTATATTGTAAAGTGCTGCGCAAACTGTTGGCACTATATACATTCTGTATAATAATAATAATAATAATGATTCCACTCCACACAATGTGTTTACCAGAATAGATGATATTTTCGTGCTCTACACATCTCTACCTCTGCTTCACAATGTACAAAATCTACCTGTCACTTGGTCTGACCATAAACTAACACACATTTTTCTGTCCTTATTACCTGCCTGCCATATGTAATTTTGCACTATGGCCTCCTGCACTTTGAGCCAAGTACCCTGTGACCTTGACTCACCTTGTCTTGAATGCTCTTTATTTTGTTTTCTTCATCCCGGTGTCCAGCCTTATAAATATCTAATTCAGCCTTTTATGCACTGTCTGTTGTTCATTGTTATTGTCTTATCAAGTCATAGTTTGGGTCTCCCTATCTTGTTATTTCTCAGTTAGGTTAGTCTTTACTTTGCTATTTTGCTACTTAAATTTGTTTGTTTTTACTGTTCATCATAATTGTATTCAGCTTGTTTCAATATGCGCAAGGCAGCCAATTGTATCAATTATATTTTCATACCCTTCCTGGAAAAAATCACTGAGTGTATATGAAGCAGGCATATGCAGTTGCTATATATAAACACAGAAATTGCTTAGTGGCTCCCTCCCTGGACAGTGCATTGTGTGCAAAGGCAGAGCTGGTGTTTAGTGAACATGTTACAATGAATAAATGTGAGGTGGAGAGCTGTTCAAAGCCTACTCTACATCCAACCCTGGTTTCAAAATTAGTTTCCTGTGGAGAAAAGTTGGAATGTCTATGCTTCAGGCCTAATAAAAACTTCATACAAAATGAAGAAAGCCTGCAGTGTAAGCCATGGAAACGTGTACACATATGCATCATCACTGCACCTCTTCATTACCATAATAAATGCTAATCACCTCCAAAGGTGGAAATGGACTTTAAGGCAGATGCTGACTTTAAGGTATCCTGATTCAGCAAGGCTCTAGGCTAAATAGGGAATGTTCTAAATGTATTTTGCACACACTGATAGCTCTTAGAAACCTGGAAACCTCACACAGGCAAACCCAATCATCTGAAACTCTGGTTGAGATCTCTGTCATTAGAACAAACACTCAATGATACTTCCTCTCGCACCAATGCAGACAAAATAGCTTTAAGGAATGATTGATTTGGAAATAAATGTGGACATCCATTGTCAAGAACGCTACATCATAGGACTTTTCATCCCCCGAAAAAACTGTATCTGATTAAATAGCTTTAACCAAAAAAACTCAACAAATTAAGGGACTTCTATGCAAAACTTTATAATTTGTCTTCTTCTAGGGCCACACCTTTACTGTCTGACTTCAAAGATTGAGTTTACATTAGGCACACCTCACTTCCAGTCCCTGATGACAGTATGATATGAGCCTGGGAAACTCAATTTTCTCTTGAGATGCTCATGTTATTAAACTCACTCCCACAGGTAATAGCCTGGGCTCCGAGAGGTTCACAGCCAAAGTCATTTCAGAATGAATTTTTACTGGAAGTCTTTAATCCAATTGCTCAGGGTGATTAATGTCCTAACCACGCATTGGAAGCTAATGTTTCCCTGATACCTAAACTTGATAAGGACTACAAATTATGCATAAACTACAAACCAATCTACTTGATCAATTTGGATCTGAAGCTGCTAAAATGATTGCAAACAAACTCCAGTAATCGAAACAAACGTAATCCCCCACTAACTCACATGCTATGTTCCTGCAAACATTGTAGATGTTCTTGATGACATTTGTGTTAAATCAGATAAACTTTAAATGCAAGCTTGAGCAAAATTATATGGGTGTATTCATGCATAGTTGTATTGGTGTAGAGTGTTACCAAATTAATGTATACTAGCACCCCTAGTGTGAATACCCTATTTTGCATTACCATCCTTTAGCATGAGATTGTACTGTAATGATAAGTTAAAATATGGCTGTAAATGGGCACTATAGTGGTAAATTACAGAAAAACACTGGTGATATATTGAGAATAATGATGAGTATATCACTTTACTAGTGATGAAGTCTCTAAGAAGTTTTGCCACAAAAGACTTCAGTTTTACAGAGAATGATAATAAAGAGGAATGCAAATGCATTATGAGTAGAATGTTGAAGACTCTGAGCAGGACTGCTGATGTACTGAGGTCTGATGCTCAAGTATGAATTTGAGCACTACTGTAGGACTGAAAATATATCCACCTTCACATGCACTCATGCGCGAATTGGTGAATATACTTTTATAAAGGGGTAAACAGGTAGCTGGGCCCAATCATGTGTATTCAAGTCCACCTAATGCATTTTACCAGACACTGTTTTGTTTTTTTTAAAGGAAAGCACTTACTCATTACTTACCTGTTCTAGTACTGAGTAATTACCATCACATGTTGGCACATAAACAGTTCCCTTATCATGGTATGTATATGCTTTAATTCTTTAAATCAACTGAGAAAATATGTTAATTTTTTACAAGTTCATTGTTTTCTAAGTAGCTTGGTACCTATGAATTGCAGTAACATGATGCTTTGTGCAGTACATTTTCTTGCCATTTAGTTAGATTGGCACCCAATACGCAACTAAAATAGGCAGCAACCGGCAGCACACTTGTGTTGCCTCGCACCACAATGTACATGTTGTATGTTATTCAGAACAACATAATTCGTGCATGTATGTTTTTAGTATTTTGCTGTATATGGCAGACAATTTTAATTGAATGCACTATTTAACATGATGCACATTAAAGTGAAAACTACCACATATTAGCAGGTGCAATAATGCACTGCAAAGCAACGAAGTGTGAAGGTGTCCTGAATCCACAGTATTTAAGCACTGTATCCCACAGCATGTTCTACAGTAAAACTTTACTTTTGGACTATCCCTGGATTTTACATTATACAATTTGCATAAAACTATTTACATATGTTTCAGTGTTTGATAATATACAGTATAGTTAAAACAGAAACTGACCTATGTACTTGGTAATAAAAATGTGGCAAAGCATCTAAAAATCCTGAATATATGTTGGTTGTGTACTTTTTCAAGGATATAATTAATATTATTTATGCCATTGTTTACTATTGGATACTCATTAAATTCTTTTTGACACAGTTGATTTGCAACAGAGAATTGCAAGTCTGCCAAACTCTGATGAAAAATTATTTAATTGACAAAACAGACAACTACATCATCCCTATTTGAGTTATTTTAAAGGATAATTAGCAAAAATTGCATATAGTTTAACAGGCGAGACACTCCTGCACACATAAAAAATGTAACCACTTTTGTTAACACTGATAAAAAATACATTGTTATGTCTATATATATGAAGTGAATATAATATTTGTAAGTTTACCATTTAAATAGGTAGTACTGTATATATTGCTGTGGGTTTCTATGAATTTATATTGTTTCCTTAAAGTTGATGACACACAGTGATTAATGTTACTTGAATCATGTATAGAATATTTACATAATTAGCACACCCCTCTATGTATATTTTGATTTTAGAAGAGTGAGATTTCAAAATATTGTGTAATTATGAATATGACAGAGGTCACTTTCTAAGCATAGTTCTGCATGGCAGTAAATGATGGACCATTCCTTCACTTGTATCTTCTTTTCCTAATTTTTCTATGTTGGTCATCAAACTTTTTTCTTTATCTTTCCTTCTAGCATCACAGGTATGTAGAGGCATGGTTAAAATATGGTATGGTTAAACAAGCCCTTTGTGTAGTATCTAGAAAGGGTTAATGATCTATGATTAGATGCCTGATGATTAATAAGCAGCAGATAGGGTTATTATGTTTTTTTTTAGTCCTAAGTAGCATATTTATGTTTTATAACTTCATGTGTACCAAACTGTCAATAGTGAATATATTATGTTGCTTTCCATAATGAATTCATGTTTTATGTTCTCCCTTATTGTGCATGTTTAATCAAGGGGTTGAGAGTTCTGAGTGTAAATGCTCCTCTCAGGACATGCCAGATAGCCAAATAGTATTGTTCCTTTGGTTTTTGTTAAAAAAGAAGTGTGTTTAAGACTTCAGCTCCATAGCCTACAGTATATCCTTTTAAATAATCCTGTTGTAATTAATAAACTGTTCTATGATAATATGTAGTTATGTGCTAATTGAAAATAGTCTGGACACCCATTTCAGAGCTATTGACGATTGTCCCTTTTTCTAGTTTAATAGTTGTTCTGGCTAATGACTATTATTTTCCTTGTGGTTAATTTCTGTATTATTGTATTTTGTGAGTAGCATGGTGTTGTCCTTTATTAGCTATTCATCAATTAGAGAAGATTAAACTGTACGGCCCCGTACATTAGAGCACACTGAGTGCTGTTCCTGACGTCAATGTGCATTGCATGGCATCCCATTTTCATTTGAATGGGCTACCTAAACTGCAAACTGCACAAAAAAACGTGCATGGAGCATTTCTTAGCAGTGCATTGCACAGCAAAGCACATTGTACTGCGCTACAAGCGTGTTGAGAAGGTTGTTGGGGTGCTATTCAAAATGAATGTAAATGCACCAAAATACAACAATGGTGTATACAGGCTAATAGGCTTTGTCCACATAGGCTTCTTCTTGAATGTTTGCATACACATGCAAACATTCGTTGGGTGCGACTACATGCAAAAAACACGATTGCGCCCATTGTGCCATACATGTTGCATATCACTGCGAATGTCAGAGCGTGCACAATAATTTTAGAGCCATCAATCACTGATAGAACTAAACTGATGAGCAGTAAAAGCTTTTAGAGTGTCGCCTATGACCAATTTTAGTTATGGTAGTTTTTTTGCACACGCAATTTTAAAGCTTGACATGTTTGGTGTCTATTTACCCAACATGAACCAGTCCTTCATATTTTACCAAAAAATTGGGGTGATAATAAATGTTTCATAACATTTCGTAGAGGAACATGTTTTTTTCCAAAATGTTCTGTACTTTTTTTGTTATATAGTAAAAAAAAACCCAGTGATGATTCAATACCACCAAAAGAAAGCGCTATCTGTCCCTAAAAAATTGTATAAAATTAATTTAATTACAGCGTTGCATGGCGGAATATATGTCAGTCAAAATACTGCAGCGCTGAATACTGAAAAACGGCCTGCACAGAAAGGGGGTGTAAACACCATGGTCAGAAAGTGGTTAAATACATCAAAACTGTAAATGTCAGTGTCAGGAACTGGTAGCTGGCGGTGGTTCTACCTGCTGAGCCACCTTAGAACCTGTAATCCTCAGTTATACCTAATCTCTGCTGAACTCTGAACTCCTTGCTCCTCCCTTGAACTTCCTATTTAAGCCATGCCTCTGCACTTCCTCTTTGACAGATTTTTGTGCTCCTGTCAATATCTTGCTTCCTTGCTCCTCCTGTGATGCAATCCTCTCATACTGCTACCAATGTACCTACCTTTTGGCTGCTTATTCACTGACTACTCTCATCTTCTGCTGCATACACGATACCTTTTGCTGCTGACCTCGGCTTGTTCACTGACTACGCTTCTGCCTGCTCCTATACTTCTACCGTCTGCTTGTGTACCAAACCCGGTCTGTTATACCACAAATTTGCCTGCTGTTTCAGCTACTGGACTCTGAGCCTGATCCCAGATCGTGACAATTAGGGACTTTTCAGGTGCTAAAGTGACAACACTTTATATAAAGATATGCATTTTATCATTTTTTTTAAAGAAAAGTTTGTATTGTCAACCATGCAAAGAACACATACATGTTAAAATGACATGATGCTTCACATAAACAACGTATTAGTATACGCATCCTAACCCAGACAATATATGGGTATCACCATTTTTTCTATACTGCTATCACATGATGTTTCCTTCCAAGCAGTCTCAAGTCCTTTATATTTTCTTGTTATTACACTTAATCAGGGGTGGGAGGAGGAAAACACTGATAAACTCAATATATTTCAGAGACCATGCTGTCTGCTTCTTCAGGAGACACGGCTAGCATATCTAAAATTATTGTAGAAAAAAGTACATTAAAAACCTTACATTTCATGATGATTATTTTAATTCAGCCATACTTACAATGTAGTTAAAAATAATAAAAATACATTTCAACAATGTGGAGTCCAGGCCCCACACCTCTCTTTCTCCAGACAGGTGGGCATACGGGGGACTATATCAGGAAGTCCTTAAATTATTTCCATTCATCAGGTTAGTGGTCCATAAATTAGCCTAAATTAGAAACTATTTCCAATCCATGCTATGGTGGAAGATGGCAAATTGGTAATTTCTACCTGAGTTTGGGAGTGCGCCTGTGGGTGGTAGCCTCCCCCTCCACCTACAGTACATCTCTGTGGGTGAGGCTGGTGGAGTTTCATCCTGTGGCATAGAATTGGGTGAAAGACTCTGATAGCTATTGACCATTCCATCAACCATCTGACGTCACATCTGCCCATACAGATGAAGCCTTTGGGAGGAGGGGTGGACATAGACAGTCTGGCTGCAATGGGCCAGACTCAAGGTGCATGCATGGGGACACAAACACACAATGTGAAGTAACCCCCCGCCCCCCCTCCCCCCATACACACACACAGCAGTGGCATGGTCAGGTTTTCTTACCCTTCCTTATCCAGTTGAGCTGCAGCCTGTCTCTTGTTGCAGTGTGTCTGACACTGTTAATTTCACTTTCCACATTCTGCAACTACTTGCAAACTTCTGTCAACTTCCTGTCTCAGAGTGATGATGCAATACCAGTTCACTATTCAAACATCAGCTTGTCTATTTAGTCTCCATCCTTGCATGTGTGTAAAGATCTATCAGGTGCTCTGCTGTTGTTCCTGTTCTCTGTGTATGAGCCTGGCTCTGCCAGACTGATCTCCCAGTTCCTGACTCTGGGTATAGTTTCTGCTCATACTGCTCTCAGTGTTCCCTGACCTGATTTGGCTGACTACCCACTTTGGCATCTGACCTCTTGCTTGGCACCAATGACTTCCTGGACTTTCCCAATTGTTTTTTTGTTATTTTCAATAAACTCCTTTTATTTAACTTTTAAGTTTCTGTCTGGTTTCTTGGTTCCCAGACATTTCACAAGGGCCATGAATCCTGACAGTGCAGGTATCCCTACACTACCCACATTGATATCTAGGTTAGATCACAGTATGGATCAGTTCACCCTGGTACTGCAGACCCTCCTAGCATGCACAACCCATCTTGAACCAGGTCTTTCTCAGCCGGTCACTTCTCATGTTGCTGCTTCCTCTTCTGTGGTCACAGCTGAACCATCAGTCACTAACGGTATGACCAGCTCAGCCCCCCTCCCTCCGTGTTATGGGAGTGACCCAATGTCATGGATTCTTTAACCAAGTGGGCATTTTTTCCAAATGGTTCCCCAGGCATTTCCATCCAATAGGTCAAAGGTGGGCTTCCTGATATTGTTGCTCTTAGATAAGGCCCTGAC
The DNA here is from genome assembly GCF_000935625.1 of Nanorana parkeri. Taxonomy (NCBI): domain Eukaryota; kingdom Metazoa; phylum Chordata; class Amphibia; order Anura; family Dicroglossidae; genus Nanorana; species Nanorana parkeri. Next base: position 809,876 of record NW_017306982.1, on the reverse strand, counting down.
CTGTGTGAATCCCTTATGGGAGAACAATACACCTGTCATACATGTCAAACCAGCCACTAGCCTCACCCACAGAGATCTACTGTAGGTGGAGGGGGAGGCTACCACCCACAGCTGCACTCCTGAACTCAGGTAGAAATTACCAATTTGCCATCTTCCACTATCGCATGGATTGGAAATAGTTTCTAATTTAGGCTAATGTATGGACCACTAACCTGATGAATGGAAATAATTTAAGGACTTTCTAATATACAGTAGTCCCCTGTTTGCCCACCTGAGGCAGCAAATACCCTGAATTTGCGGCCTCCTCTAGTCAGGTATTCCATGGACCGGCTCATTTCATGCCTATCCTATACACACCGTTGCCAAGCATGCTATTGAATTTTATACTCTGGCAGCAGAGGTTGGGTGAAATAATGAAGCTCTGGTGGTTGCCTTCTCACATGGCCTATCTAAAACCTTAACCCCTTCACTACTGAAGACAAATACTGTACATTAGGGATGTCCAGATACCAGTTCAGATACTAGTGCCAATACTTGGCATTTTCACGAGAACTACCAGGGTTGCAGCGGTTGCAATTGGGACCTGGTTTTGGCGTTCCACCACTGTCCTGAAATCAGTAGTTGATATTGTTTTAGACAAACGGTCACATGACAATAAACAAAATTGTATCAGTACTTGTATCTGAAAGTACTTTGACAAGTATCAGTACTTGTACTTGGAAAAATGGTATCGGTGCATCACTTATATATATTTATTAAAAAATAATAATACATTAAAATGGGGATGTACAAATCCCAGGAGCTCCGTGTGCTCCTTACAAATGACAGCTGCCTCCTAAATTTTGAATTTTTCTCTAGTCTAGTCCTGGAGTTGGAAAAGTATCTGTACATGTACTTGTACTTGTACCGAGTACGGTACTTGGTATCTGAACATCCCTACTGTACATCTCCATCGTGAAGTGTCCAAATGACTGCTCATGTACACTGAACGCAAGAAGCTATTCAGGAATGGCAGTAACTGCTGAGATCAGCGGTTACTATTCATTAATGGATGCTTCAGTATTGAGGCATCCATTAATTAATTAATTAATTAAGCTTTTATAAAAGCTTTATTCTATCATTAATGAAAGATCAAGCTGTACTTTCTAAGACCGGATGGCTATTAGCGATCCAGTGTTTGACAGCTGAAATAGCAGAATGGTGTGCACATTCCTCTGCTATTTCAGTTTTGACAGCTCTGTAGAGATCGGGACTGCTGATCCAGTGGCTTCAGTACTTTCTAAGACAAGACGGCTATTAGCAATCCAGTATTTGACAGCTGAAATAGCAGAATGGTGTGCACATTTCTCTGCTATTTCAGTTTTGACAGTTCTGTAGAGATCGGGACTTCCGATGTGTAGTCCATGTCTATGTCTAATCCAGCCTTCCATAAAGGCTTATATAATGTGCAGCATAACTCTGTAATATTTTTGCTTTGCGTCTCTGACATAGTTCAATGTAATTCTTCGTTCTGAATCAAAATGCCTTGTCTCACACTCTTTAAATTGGCCTACAAAAAAGGGCCTGGTATAAAGGAACCCTCTAGTGAGAAAGTTTAGAGGATGCCATATTTGATCTCTTCCTCTAAAAATGCTTGTTCTCTGACTGTCATGCTGATCCAGTGGCTTCAGTACTTTCTAAGACCGGATGGCTATTAGTGATCCAGTATTTGACAGCTGAAATAGCAGAATGGTGTGCACATTGCTCTGCTATTTCAGTTTTGACAGCTCTGTAGAGATCAGGACTTCCAATGTGTACAGGCTGTTTGTTACATTCTTCAGCACAAAAACATGTAACAATATATTTCTATGCTGAAACAATGTTTCAAGGCTTTTGATCATCTGGGAACGATCAGAAGCCTTTAATGAGATGTGATCCTAACGTGCTGCAGGATCAGCATGTCAGGTTCAGTATCAATAAGGTTATTTTTGTCTGTTCCTAAGTTTGGAGCAGCCTAATAATAACCACATTTTTTTTTTTTAAATAAATGATCAAGCATTCATAGGGACTGCTTGATATAATTGACAAAAAAAGTGTCAAATAAATAAATAAAGTGTAAAATATATATATATTTATGTACACTATAATTTACTATAAAAAAATTAACCCCTCACAATGAAAATCTGCAGCTGAGCTGCAGATTATTTTTTTTACCCTAAGGGGTTAATTTTTGTATTTAACCCCCTCATGACAGCATTGTTCAAAGTATAGTGTTAGTGTTTCCAAATAAAGGACAAATACATTAATTTATTTTAATCCTTTTTTTAGCTTCGCTATTTTTCTAAACTAATAATAATAATCAAAACTGGGAAAAAGTGTTCCAGTTACATTTTTCCTCTTTTTTATATGTTATTCATACTAAATTAGGCATTAGGTGCACATATGTGAAAAAAATATAGCCTTTAAAAAATAATGTATAATACAGTATGTGTGGGTGCACTTAATAAGAAAGTATATTACTGTTGTGGAACAATCACACAGCAACAATGTAAAAAGTGAGTCAGTCAATAATGAACAGAAACTGAAAAAAAAGCTCAGTCTTGAAGGGGATAAAGGATGAGATTGCGGCCAAAGACCTGCCTAGTGAGCTCAAGAATTTAATTTCTTCCTTGATTTCAATTGATACCAGGTTAAGGGAGAAACCATCTTTTTGGTAACTCCTGTGGAGGCCTCCTGGAAGACTGGCTCCAACATTTTCCCACCCATTCCTCCCTCACCTCCCATGACTCCTGGGGATGGTGCATCAGGCAGTGAACCCATGCAGTCAGGGTTCTGGTGCCTTTTGCAGTCCCTCCTTGTGGCAGGAAATAAGACCGTGGAGCAGTACGTTGCAGATGTGCTTTACCAGGGGCTTTTTCTTTGTAGAAGAAGAAGAGTGGTGAGTTGATTCCTTGCATTGATTATAGGGGTCTCAAGTGCAGATTGTGCAATGCCTCTGCTGTCTTTCAGGAGTTTATTAATGATGATCTCGGTGATATGCTACAACAATGAATGGTAGTCTATGTAGACAATATTTTAATACACTCCTCCTCCCTCAAATCTCCACACTATGTTAGGAAAGTTTTGCAATGTTTAAGTGAGAATAGGTTTTCTGTAAGCTTGAAAAATGTGAATTTCACCAATCCCAGGTTACCTTTTTAAGCTATGTTATCTTCTCAGAGGGGTTCTCCATGTATTCAAAGGTGTCGGAAGTTTTACAATGGCCTCATCTTACTGGTCTACGCTCCATTTAAAGTGTCCTTGGTTTTGCCAACTATCAATGAACATTTATCAGAAATGTTTCCTCTCTACTAAAACCTCAGACCTGGCTAAGAAAGACAGTAATCCACACAACTGGTCTCCTGTTGCCATTAAGGCCTTCGTAATCCTTAAGTCTACCATTGCTTCTGCTCCAATCCTGTCTCGCCCCAATCCTGCCTTACTTTTCATCCTTGAGGTTTATGCGTCTGAGACAGGAGTAGGTGCCCTTCTGTCTTAAAGCCCTACGCCAGATGGCCCCTTACACCCTTGTGGGTTTAATTCCAATAAGTTATCTTAAGCATGGTGCAATTACCAGATTGGAGACATAGAACTGTTGGCCATAATTCTAGCACTTAAAGAGTGGCAACATCTGCTTGACGGTACTAAGTTCTCCTGTTCTTATTCTAACAGATCATAAGAACTTAACCTATCTCTCATAGGCCAAAAAGCTCACTCCAGGCCAGATGTTCTCTGTTTATTTCAAGTTTCAATTTTGTGGTCTTGTATTTGGCCCAGCAAAAAAAATTTGAAGGCTGATACCCTGTCTCACCAAAATGCCTCATCTCTCCCTCTTCAAATGTGGCTTACGAAAAAGCATACAGTTGTGTGAAAAAGTGTTGGCCCCCTTCCTGATTTTACATTGTTTTGCACGTTTATCACACTTTAATGTTTCGGATCATCAAACAAATGTAAATATTAGTCAAAGATAACACAAGTAAACACAACATGCCATTTTTAAAGGAAGGTTTTTATTATTAAGGGAAAACAAAATCCAAAACCACATGGCCCTGTGTGAAAAAGTGTTTGTCCCCCTGTTAAAACATAACTTAACTCTGGTTTATCACACCTGAGTTCAATTTCTCTAGCCACACCTGTTCGCAATCAAGAAATCACTTAAATAAGACTTGACTGACAAAGGTAAGTAGACCAAAAGATCCTCAAAAGCTACACATCATGTCGAGATCCAAAGAAATCCAGGAACAAATGAGAAAGAAATTAATTGAGATCTATCAGTATGGAAAAGGTTATAAAGCCATTTCTAAAGCTTTGGGACTTCAGCGAACCACAGTGAGAGCCATTATCCACAAATGGCGAAAACATGGAACAGTGGTGAACCTTCCCAGGAGTGGGCAGCCAACCAAAATCACCCCAAGACTGCAGCCACGACTCATCCAAGAGGTCACAAAAGACACCACGACAACATCCAAAGAACTGCAGGCCTCACTTGCCTCAGTTCAGGTCAGTGTTCATGACTCCACCATAAGAAAGAGACTGGGCAAAAATGGCCTGCATGGCAGAGTTCCAAGACAAAAACCACTGCTGAGCAAAAAGAACATAAAAGCTTGTCTCCGTTATGCCAGATGATCCCCAAGACTTTTTTGAAAATACTCAGTGGACTGACGAGACAAAAGTTGAACTTTTTGGAAGGTGTGTGTCCCATTACATCTGGCGTAAGAGTAACACCACATTTCAGAAAAAGAACATCATACCAACAGTAAAATATGGTGGTGGTAGTGTGATGGTCTGGGGCTGATTTGCTGCTTCAGGACCTGGAAGACTTGCTGTGATAAATGAAACCATGAATTCTGCTGTCTACAAAAAAATCCTAAAGGATAATGTGCAGCCATCTGTTCGTGACCTCAAGCTGAAGCGAACTTGGGTTCTGCAGCAGGACAATGATCCAAAACACACCAGCAAGTCTACCTCTGAATGGCTGAAGAAAAACAAAATTAAGACTTTGGCCTAGTCAAAATCCTGACCTGAATCCTATTGAGATGCTGTGGCATGACCTTAAAAAGGCGATTCATGAAAACCTTCCAATGTGGCTGAATTACAACAATTCTGCAAAGATGAGTGGACCAAAATTCCCGCACAGCGCTGTAACAGGCTCATTGCAAGTTATCACAAATGCTTGATTGCAGTTCTTGCCCCCTAAACCCAGTTATTAGGTTTAGGGGGCAAACACTTTTTCACACAGGGCCATGTGGGTTTGGATTTTGTTTTCCCTTATTAATAAAAACCTTCCTTTAAAAACTGCATGTTGTGTTTACTTGTGTTATCTTTGACTAATATTTAAATTTGTTTGATGATCTGAAACATAAAGTGTGACAAACGTGCAAAACAATGAAAAATCAGGAAGGGGGCCAACACTTTTTCACACAACTGTATATCTGTAATATTTTTCTTTTGTGTCTCTGACATGATTATAATTTTTATTTCTGGATAACAAAGGACTGGTATTTCCTTCTTCTAATCCAGCCTTCCATAAAGGCTTATATAATGTGCAGCATAACTCTGTAACATTTTTGCTTTGCGTCTCTGACATTCGTTCTGAATCAAAATGCCTTGTCTCGCACTCTTTAAATTGGCCTACAAAAAAGGGCCTGGTATAAAGGAACCCTCTAGTGAGAAAGTTTAGAGGATGCCATATTTGATCTCTTCCTCTAAAAATGCTTGTTCTCTGACTGTCATGCTGATCCAGTGGCTTCAGTACTTTCTAAGACCGGATGGCTATTAGTGATCCAGTATTTGACAGCTGAAATAGCAGAATGGTGTGCACATTGCTCTGCTATTTCAGTTTTGACAGCTCTGTAGAGATCGGGACTTCCAATGTGTACAGGCTGTTTGTTACATTCTTCAGCACAAAAACATGTAACAATATATTTCTATGCTGAAACAATGTTTCAAGGCTTTTGATAATCTGGGAATGATGATCAAAAGCCAGTGGCTTCAGTACTTTCTAAGTATGTAAGTTTGGAGTTCTGACTACATTGACATCCCTGATGTGCATGGTTGTTGCAGGCTAGTTTCTTTATTGTTTAGTGTACATTCACTCTTTTCCACATACATTGAAATTCATTCTTTTAGAGGGTTATTCACTTACCTGCCGAAGGATCTAGCCATAGCTTCGGCTGATCCTTCAGCTCACTTTGGCCTCCGGAGCCGTTCGGTTCAGTCAAACTGAAGGACTGCTCTATGGGCTACTCACTATAGCCCGTACAGCAGGCGAACGGCCCAACCGAGCCGAGCGCATATGCCTTGGCTTGGCTGAGTTGTAATCATAGCCGAAGCCGGGAGAACCGTCTACTGAAACAGATCGTTTTCCCTGCATCTGACAACTGGGCACAGCCAGCCGTGATGCCAAGGCTGGCTCTTCCCAGTTGTTGTCATTCAATGACAGCCCAGGGTCCTTGAGGACACTGGGCTGTCTCTACATGGCAGCAACTGGACGGAGCTTGCCGTGATGTCACGGCTGGCTCCGCCGAGTTGTTGTCCTTCAATGACAGCCCAGCATCCTCAAGGACACTGGGCTGTCATTTCATGACAACAACTGAGCATAGCTGGCTGTGATGTCACAGCTGGCTTCGCCCAGTTGTTGTTTTTCAATGACAGATCAGCGTCCTCGGGTTATTTAAATTGTGAGCTTGATGTAGTTGCTGAGAAAGAAAGTCCCTACTAAAGAAAGGATCAGTTAGGCCGGGTTAAAAAGAGGGGTTCCCTATAATTGGAAAAAGAAGGGATGAGGAGACATCCTCCTTCAGAAAAAAATTGCTACAAATAGACCACTGAGGCCCGATGATTGGATGTAGCTTGATGCAGGTAGGTAAATTGTCAGAATACCAGGCGAGCAAAGGTACAGCAGTAGCATGTTGTGTAATCAAACCCACTGTTACAGGGTATACAATGACGTAATTTTGTGTATGCTTAAATCAAATTACAGCTGCATGATTAACATGATATTTACTGTATATTCTCTAATATATTTCATCTCTACTATCTGTATTTAAAAGACACATTAGTGCAAGAGAATTGATGTTCATTTAAAATGTCTTTGTATTATCAAATATGAAAACTATTTATTTGCATTTGTGCTTTAAATTCTGCAGTTTATTTATACTTTTTCATTAATATGAATGGGTTAAACAATGTTGTTCATGTTATGGTGCAAGGTTATGTTTTTAAAAATGACACTTTTCATAGCATTTTAATCATGCTGAATGTGTTGAAGAAAGGTGGGGGTAAATGGTAAACATGCCAGTTTTTTCAAACAGCAATGTGTTGAGCCTTATTTAAACATGTCAGAGAAATACGGGCTATCTGATAACTTGGCATCTCATGTTTTGATTTCACTGATCTTATAACTGGCTCAAAATAGCAAACAGGTGTTTGACTTCTTAAAAGACTCAAAGGAAGGAAAACTAGAGAAAACATGGGAGTGTATATAGGTCAAGATTCCCGAAAAATCACTGCATTCACAGAAATAGCCGCATTCCATTTTAAGGGATCAGATGAATGCTTGGAGATGTTGTTTCTGTTCATGATTTGAAATCTGTAAAATGACATGTTAGAAATGCATGGCTAAAAATGAGTGAAGAGAGGTCTGTGACACATACTAATTTTTCAGATCACTGAGCTCTCGAGGGACTGATGCTCTTGATTCACCACCTGTCTATTTGGCTGCTTTCACTGCTGTCATGTTTTTTTCCCATTACTTTTCAGCTTCTTTTAATCTTTCTCTTTTCCAGATTATGACAATTATTTATTTATTTATTTATTTAACACTTTTGGAAAGAAGACGGCTCATTTTCAGATTGTGATGAATAAAATTCAGTTGCACAATGACACACAGAAATCATGTTGTATCAAACTGTTGATATTGTTTGCTTTTCAGAAATCACAGACTAATATACAATACCTATATTTTCTGTTTATGGCCAGCTTTATCTAATGCTATTTTAATTTTTAAACACATGCTTTAATTGTTTATGGATCATAAAACCATTTTTAATTACAATTTGTAAACTGTCACAATTTCTCCAGGTGTGCCAGAAAATGGGCAGGCACAGAGAATTATCCACGCACAAATAGGTAAAATTTCCCAAAATAATCCTATGGCAAACCATAATTTTCAGCTATGCCAGGACCTGTAACATAATCCAGCTTTAAGAGCCTATTTACACACGGCCTATTTAAGGCCCTTTAAGGGCCTATTTAAATTTGTGGGGTGTATCGGCACAGTTTGCAATAAGATATAAGAAGTTTAATAAGTAAAAGAGAAAAGATTGTTTGGAATGCTGCAAGTTTCCAACAGACTGTAAAATAGCATGGCGCTAGTGGGAATCCTGGGATGCCTACAATCCACAAAACTTTAAGGGAGTCATTATTATTATTATTACATAGTATTTATATAGCGCTAACAGTTTGTGCAGCGCTTTACAATATAAGGAAGACATTACAGTTACATTACAAATCAAGACAAGATGGTAAGGAGGGTCCTGCCCCTTGAGGGCTTACAATCTGAAAGAGGAGGGGGAAATGATACATGAGGAGGTAGCTGTGGGAATTAATTATTTGAGAATGTGAAGGTTCAGTGGTTAGGTCGAGGTGGCATAGGCTTCCCTGAAGAGATGAGTCTTTAGGGAACGCCTAAAGGCAGTCAAGGTGGGAGATAGACGAACAGGTTGGGGTAAAGAGTTCCAGAGGATGGGAGAGACTCTAGAGAAGTCCTGGAGGCGAGTATGGGAGGAGTGGACAAGGAGCTGGAAAGCAGGAGGTCAATGGATGAGCGGAAGGGACGGTTAGGGTGATACTTTGAGCCAAGGGGGGTGATTTACTAACCTAAACACACGCACGCACCAGGTGCGTGTGATTTTCACACAGCAAAACGTATTTATCAACCAAAAAGTCTCTAAAAGCATATTTCCACTAATGCCATATATGGAAAAATCATGCACATGATGCATATATAATGCTGCTTCACAGTTTAGACAAAAATGGTTAGCTCATGCATTTACATTCCTGCATTCATCAACGCAAGCAACACAACATAGAGCTAATTTACACAACATCACCTTGCAATTCATGCTTGGCTTTGCACAACACACCTGCTGGGTGTGTACACACTACAAAGGTGTTTAGATTCCACCCATAGATCATGCTGGGAGGGAACACACTACAGAGGTGTATACA
>NW_017306982.1:785630-797385 GCF_000935625.1 Nanorana parkeri | reverse complement strand
CAAGGTCTGAGATATATCCGGGGGCGGAGTTGTGGATGGCTTTATAGGTGACTGTTAATATTTTGAATTTTATCCTCTGGGCGAGTGGAAGCCAGTGAAGGGATTGGCAGAGGGGGGATGCAGACACTGAGCGGTTGGTAAGGTGAATGAGTCTGGCAGCTGCATTCATGATAGACTGAAGGGCGGATATCCTGTGTAGGGCGGATATCCTGTGTAGTGGAAGGCCAATGAGGAGGGAGTTACAATAGTCAAGACGAGAGATAACAAGGGAGTGGATGAGTAGTTTTGCGGTGTCATTGGTGAGCAAGCAGCATATTTTTGAGATGTTACAAAGGTGAAGGCGGCAGGATTTGGATAGCGATTGGATGTGGGGAAGAAAGGTGAGGTCGGAGTCAAGGATGACACCTAGGACCTTGGCATGAGGGGAGGTTTGGATAGTTGTGTTATCAATCACAACTGAAATGTTGGGGGAAGGTGCACAGGGTGGAGGAAATATCATGAGCTCAGTTTTTGAAAGGTTGAGTTTTAAGAAATGTTGTGACATCCAGACTGATATGTCATTTAGTAGATTAGTGACACGCAAGGACACTGAGGGGGAGAGTTGTGGAGTCATCAACAGTCTTTGCTATTCTGTTAGGTTTTTTGCTCATGTATTTGCATAAGTCTGTCCTACAATTACCCATATATATATATATATATATACACTTTATTACCAAAAGTATTGGGGCACCTGCCTTTACACGCACATGAACTTTAATGGCATCTCAGTCTTTGTCCGCAGGGTCCCATATTGAGTTGGCCCACCCTTCACCGCTATAACAGCTTCAAATCTTCTGGGAAGGAGTCCACGGGGTTTAGGAGTGTGTCTATGGGAATGTTTGACCATTCTTCAGGAAGCGCATTTGTGAGGTCAGGTACTGATGTTGGACGGGAAGGCCTGGCTTGCAGTCTCCTCTCTAATTCATCACAAAAGTGTTCTATCGGGTTGAGGTCAGGACTCTGTGCAGTCAAGTTCCTCCACCCCAAACTCACTCATCCTTGTCTTTATGGACCTTGCTTCCTGCACTGGTGCGCAGTCATGTTGGAACAGTTTCCCAACAAAGTTGGGAGCATGAAATTGTCCAACATGTCTTGGTATGCTGATGCCTTAAGAGTTCCCTTCACAGCAACTACGGGGTCAAGCCCAACCCCTGAAAAACAACCCCCCATAATCCCCCCCTCCACCAAACTTTACACTTGGCACAATGCAGTCAGGCAAGTACTGTTCTCCTGGCAACCACCAAACCCAGACACGTCCATCGGATTGCCAGAGAGAGAAGCATGATTCATCACTCCAGAGAACATGTCTCCACTTCTCTAGAGTCAAGTGGCGGCGTGCATAAAATCACTGCATCAGATGCTTTGCATTGCACTTGGTGATGTAAGGCTTGGATGCAGCTGCTCAGCCATGGAAACCCATTCCATGAAGCTCTCTATGCACTGTTGTTGTGCCAATCTGAAGGCCACATGAAGTTTGGAGGTCTGTAGCTATTGACTCTGCAGATAGTTGGTGACTTCTGCGCACTGTGCACTTCAGCTCGTGCTGACCCCGCTCTGTCATTTTACATGGCCTATCACTTCATGGCTGAGTTGCTGTTGTTCCCAGTTGCTTCCACTTTGTTATAATACCATTTACAGTTGACCGTGAAATATTTAGTAGCAAGGACATTTCACAGAACACCTGAATCCAAGGATTTGGAGGGGTGTCCCAATACTTTTGGAAATATTGTGTGTATACACACATACACAGTAATGTGCAAACGTTTTTGGCAGGTGTGACGAATTATTATAACGTAAGCATGCTTTCAGAAATAAAAGTGTTACTAGTTTATTTTTATCAATTAACAAATTAACAAAATGGAAAATAAATGAATAGAAGAGAAAACCAGATCAAATCAATATTTGGTGTGACCACCCTTTGCCTTCAAAACAGCATCAATCCTTCTACATACACTTGCACACAGTTTTTGAAGAAACTCAGCTGGTAGGTTGTTCCAAACATCTTGGAGAACTGACCACAAGTCTTCTCATTTATGTAGGCTGCCTCAAATCCTTGTGTCTCTTCATCTAAACCCAGACAGACTCCATGATGTTGATATCAGGGCTCTATGGGGGCCAAATCCTTGTGTCTCTTCATCTAAACCCAGACAGACTCCATGATGTTGATATCAGGGCTCTATGGGGGCCAAACCATCACCATCACTGAAGATAGTTCTTAGTAAAGGATCAAACTTTTATTCTACAAACATTTCATTTTTTTACATCTCAATGTTTACTGGACCTGGAATTATGCTTAGATCAAAGGATTATATTTGATTTTGCACATAACTCCCATTTAAATATTTAAATGAAGGTATACATGCAATTCAGTATAACTATATGATTATGATCACTGACAGTACTTTTCCACAGATTACACTGGGAGTGCTTATCCTAGTGTAATTAGTGAAGGTCTACTGTCATTATGACAGCTGATCAGTTGCATTCTGTTTATCAGGAACAATTGTTAGTGCTCCTGTTATACAGTGAGATTCCACTGTCAAACTGGCAGAGACATTTTTTTCAGTGTAATTTACAGGTCTGGGTTGTCAGTTTGTCCTGCAGAGTGCTGGAGAGAGACTGCCAGCACAAAGCTGAGTAGTTCCTACAGCAGTTGCACCCTTATCACCATCACAGTGCTCAGAGTGAGACCTATTTCTACCGAACGTAAAATGTATGACTTCAATAAGCCAGTATAAAATGTTTAAAATGACATCATAAAACACCAAGCTGGAACTATAGAAAGTTACATGCAACCCCAATTCCGAAAAAGTTGGGACGCTGTGTAAAATCTACAAAAACAGAATGAAATGATCTGCAAATCTCATATCCCCATATTTTATTCTGAGTAGCAAATAGAAAACATTTCAAATGTTTAAACTGAGAATATTGACCATTTCAAGGAAAAAATAAGGTAACTTTGAAATTGATGGCAGCAACACATCTCAAAAAGTTTGGACAGGGTCATATTTACCACATTGTAGCATCCCCTCTTCTTTTAACAACACCCTGTAGACATCTGGAGACTGAGGAGACCTGTTGCTGGAATTTTGGGAGAGGAATGTTGTCCCATTCCTGCCTGATATTGGATTCTAACTGCTCAGCAGTTCTGGGTCTTCTTTGTCATATTTTTCATTTCAAGTACATGTGCCAAATATTTTCAATTAGTGAAAGGCAGGCAGGCCAGTTAAGCACCCAGACTGTTCTACTCCAAAGCCATGCTGTTGTCAAAGATGCAGTATGCGGTCTAGCATTGTCCTGCTGAAATATGCAAGGCCTTCCCTGAAAAAGACATTGTCTGAATATGAGCATATGCTGCTCTTTTACCTGGATATATCTTTCAGTGTTGATGGTGCCTTTGCAGATGTGCAATCTGCCCCTTCCATTCGCACTAATGCACCCCCATGACATCAGAGATGGAGAGTTTTAAACTGAGTGCTGATAACAAGCCGACAGGTCCCTCTCCTCTCTAGTCCTAGGGACATGGCACTCATGGTTGCCAAAAAGAATGTCAAATTTTCATTTGTCTGACCACAGAACAGTTTTCCACTTTGTGACAGACCATTTTAAATGAGCTTTGGCCCAGGGAAGATGGCAGCATTTCTGGATCTTGTTCAGATATGACTTCTTCTGTGCATGATAGAGCTTTAACTTGCATTTTTTGGTGGCGCAGACAGTGTTTTTTTTAAAGTATTCCTAACCCCATGCAGTGATGTTCATCACAGAATCATGCCTGTTTTGAATGCAATACCGCCTGATAGCCCAAAGATCACAGGCTTTCAATGGGCTTCAATATTGCATTTCAGCCTTGTCCCTTGTTCACATAGGCTTTTCCGGATTCTCTGAATATTTTGATGATATTATGTACTGTAGATAATGATATATTTAAAGTCTTTGCAATTTTACATTGAGTAACATTATCCTGAATTTGTTCAACAATTTTTAGATGCAGCTTTGCACGGATTGGTGAACCACTGCCCATCTTTACTTCTGACACACTCTGACTCTCTAAGATGTTCATTTTATATCCAATTATGTTACTGACTTCTTGCCAAATAACCTAATTAGTTGCAAAATGTTCTTCCAGCTCTTCCTTGTTGGTACTTCTTACTTTGCCAGCTTTTTGTTGCCCTGTTCCAACTTTTTTCAGACGTGTTGCTGCCATCAATTTCAAAATTACTTATTTTTTTCTTAAAATTGTAGATTTTCTCAGTTTAAACAATTCATATGTTTGCTATTTTGTAAAATATCCAAGGTGAAGGATAAATATGAATGAAAAGAAGCACATAGACACCAAATTATTATAAAAAGAGATGAAAAGAGGGGCTGTGTGACCAGAGGAAAGACCAATACATTGTGTGGTGGGATTACCACTTTTTGCATTCTCTAGGTAAATAGGTGAGTGACACTGCTACTTATTTTGTAGTGTCGCAATGTCATGTGAACTATGCAAATTTCAAATCTAGGTCTACTTTAACATTCAAGTACGCAACAACTCTCTATAAATCCCTTACCTTGAGTAATTGTGGTTGATTTACTTAAAGCAAATAGGCTGTTCACTTTGCAAGGGAATTTGCACTTTGCAGGGAAAGTTTACCCTACCTTGGTGAAGGTTGTAAAATGTTACTTTGCAAAGAATACCCAATCATATGCAAGGAAAATAGAAGAAAATATATTTTTGCTTACATGGGATTGGGTGAGCTTCACATCAGTTACTTAGCTAAGGGAAAACTTCCCCTGGAAAGTTCAAATTCAATCGCAAAGTGAGCAGCATATTTGCCTTTAGTAAACAAACCCTATTATTTCTTTTCAAACTTAGCCAAGATAAATAGAATTAACTGATTCTTAGTTTTTACCACTGTTTAATGAGAACTCACATATTCTTGTTTTCTACATTATATGAAAGTCATTAGCCAAATGTAAAATGTATAAAGTGAACACTTAGCAAGTAGTGTCAGAACCTATTAGCTAGTTTGTTGCTGAAAGTGGATTTCAATGAACAAGAAATATTACCATGACATAATACAATTTTTCATGCAACAGCTAAAGAAAGAGCTTAAGAGAAAGCAATTGCTTCCAAAGACATTTAACAGAAAATTATATTTAACCACGTGAATTGGCAATTAGACTAGGGATCAACTTCAACTACAGTCCTTGTAATTCTTTTTTGGGAATTACCTTTGAAATCAATGAAAGTTATGGTTATGTTGAATGTTATGTGGTATAATATCCATTATATTTTTTTCAGATATTATTTAATATTATACACATTTAGACATTCTCTGCCTGTATTCTTGCCTAGATTTGATGCAGTGCTGCTCTTTCTTTTATCTTCACTGAGCCATGACAATGGCACTATCCCCATTTCTGTTGGTATGGATATTTGTGCTAAGATTAGCATTGTAACATTTAAAACATCTTTACCTACATAAAAATATTTTTACTTTATTTCAGCTGTGTATTCATATACACTAGCAATGCAGCAGAAATTCAATTAATTCAAGCAATGTATGAGGCAGTTATTTAGTATATGGTAGAGGATATGATTTGCCACACTAATGCTCATGCACAATGCAATGTACAGTGTTTAATCAAAGTTTGTTGAAAAATCTCTTTTACCAGTATTTATTCAATCCCTAATGCTTTGGAAAAGGCAAAAAGACTTTTAAGTAGCGAATAGAATTGTCTTTAGAACTATGATCACCTTAGATGTTGGTTGTTAAGCTAACGATTTAGAAACAAGCAGACCTTGCTGTTAAGCCAAACTCTCTGTAACTAGAAGAAAATTAGATCAATATCAGAATGCAGATTGTATTAGAATTAATCTTTATAATTACTTATTATCTGGGCTAGAACTCAGTGCATGGAAGTTGCAACAGCATTTACTACTGAAATCCATCATTCCTGTTACACAGTTATGCACATCTAGCTTGGGGGCAAAGTTTGCTAGTGATAAGTTATGCCCCTTATTCTTCGTAGTTAATTAAATATACTAACAGCTATTGTTTGTTTTTATCCTATCTAGTTAATGATGTTTGATAATGAAACTTTTTTAAAGCAAACCTATCACAAGCCTGATGCAGAATCTGCACAGTTCTTATTGCATGACAAATTACAAAGCTGTTGCCCTGTTTGCATTGTTGTTCATTTTAACAGAGGAGTATGTGGTTACACTAAATAGCTCTATTCTGGTAGTTGGCAATTTCTAACTCATAAGCAGAATAATAGATTGAAAGCAGACAGTGTACCTCACTTGCAGAGATACTAAACAGGAACTTTGTCTGGCATTAGCATGCAGCTTGTGAATCACACAATGGCAGCTACTATTAGAAACGTATTTAGCTTTATAACAAATTTCCTTTAAAACATGCGTTAACTCCTGTTTTCCTAATGTCAAATTTAATTACTCTTCCAGAATACAAACATTACAACATAACTGCAGCACATTATAAATGTTTAGTAATATCTTAGTATATTCCAACACTCTTTAACACATGCTAATGAATGCAATAAATATTCACAGTTTAAAGACTCATCAGTTTTGTGAAATGCAGCATTATTCTATAGTTGTCCATAGAATTGTTCATGGTTTTAGAAATTACCACTACAAAAATTTACTTTTCAGTAAGGATTTGTCTGTGTATCTTTTCAGGTGTAAATAACTGAGAATGGATGTAGATTAATTCACTTGCTCCAACAGTTTGTATAGATTATGAATCCAAGAATACAAAAAACCCTCCAAGTTGTAAATGTGAAGGTCCAAGGGTTAAATGTTTTTGCCAAGTAGTACATATGTACATAGGGCCAACTATAGCAGACTTTTTATTCAAGATATAATGTTATTTGGTGATGTTTATATGTGCCCACTAGATAAATTGTAAGTGCGGGTGTTACACCACTCTGCCAGCATAAAGGGGTGTGGTTTGTTAAACAGGAGCAGGGCTCGGCTGTTACTAAGCTATGCCAGCATGGAGCACTGTAGAATAAGCCCACATGCATCATTATTTTTATTAACAGGAAAGGGTATTTTAGGCATTTCCATTAAATAAAAATAGTCACAGTTTAACATGCAGGGGTACAGGACTGCAAATATTTTTTGTAATGTCTGGAAACAGAGCTTTTGTTACATGGTCTCTATTAAAAACGAGGATCACATATAATTATGTAAATACAAGGTTTATAGTATACTTACTGTAATATACATGCTAAAAAAATAAAATAACTGTATAAGGTGAACTCTCTTAAATTATGTACATGTTTGAAATTTTTTGTAGGTTTGCTGTTTTGTTTTCATAATGTATTTATTAGATACAATTCTTTATTTTTTGGGGGTAAGATTTTTTTCTCTTTAACTAATACAATTTGTAATGTAGTGAACTGGTAAGGGACTAGCAGAGTGGTTGGTAAGTTTAATGTATGCCTTCTCTCATTCTGGCATCTCCTTCTGGGTAATGGAGGTGCTGAAGAACCTTGGCCAGTCAGCATTGGGCACTGGTGCTTTAAGTAGATGCAGAGTAACATTTTTGTTTTTCGACAACACACACACATAATGTACAGTAAAAGTGCATATGGGCTAGAATTCTCATGGACAGGAGCCCACACTCTTGCAATCTAAAAATACTAAAAAAATAGGAAAAAAGAATAAACAGAAGGCTTGAGGACCAGCAGATGAATCCCTTTATATGTGCAGATAAAATCTGGTCATTAATACCTGTGATACCTGAAACTGGTGAATTAGAAATCTGCAGATAAACAATGCTTAAAATTGCTCATCTCTGCTAGTAATAAATATCTCCACAGTTCCAACATACATAATAGGGACAGTTTAACATATAAGTGCAGTTAGAACAGTTCACAAATAAACCTATTTAGCTGATTCTGATATGTTATTGCCAGAAGCCGGTTTTGACAATCTGAGAGTTGTCATTTGGGAACCTGCTGAAAGAGTTGTACTAATAATAGAGCAAATATAAGTTTGATGGATGGAATAAGCAGACATGGGAAAAACTTCTTAAATATTTTGTTTGTAACTTTACATTTATATGATGGAAGTCATTATATTCTTTGTGGGGATCTAACATATAGAGAACACTACTGTAACTTTTTATATTGCCCTGTGATGTTTCTTTCTTTTTTTTCCTTCTACTTAAGTCCACAAAAATATTACATTACAGATGTCTCCAGTGCAAAAGAAAAGAGAAACATTAAAGAATCACGACAGCCTGTCCCAAATCGCCTGGCTTAATTAGAGTTACCAGATGGCCCTAGTTCAAGAGAGACAGACCGAGCAAGTTCTGCTCTTCTGAGTTCAATCCCAATGGATTGTGAAATTTGTATATCTGACTATAATTTTCATCAAGATTTTTTTTCAATTTTCTCTATTCTGAGAAAAATAACACCACCATTCAAATTTTAAAATGATATTTACAACAATTTACTTTTTCTATTTGAAGATAAACTAGATAACCAACAGTAATGGACAATTATTTTACAAATATTTTATCCTGAGAATAAAGAAGAATTTTAGTATTTGGAATTAATATGATCTTTGTCTCATGCTAATAAAAACGAGATTCAATTTTTTGTTGTTTGTGCTACTAAGTGAAATATGTTATTTGCTTTTATAACATTGTGTCACTCTCTGATCATCCTTATTCTAATTTATACTGATCCAATACAAGATTTATATATTCAGTTCTGTTCTATTTAAAAAAAATGAACTCTAATAGTGACAGGAGTACAAACCCCCTTCAATAGGTGTCATCACTTGTTGAAAGCATATTACGGGCCTTGTTCTCTTTTGGAGTAATTTCTTTAAATTTCTTCTTCGGAGAATCTTTAAAGGTAATTATGGTACAGTGGTATCTTAACTACTACTAACAAAGCTTAAGAATCTGTGTAATGCTTTTAGGGCTGAAAGATGAGCCCATCTTAAAACTGCTACAGACCTTAAACAGAGGTGATGAATTTCAGGAAATGTAATGGTGCTTTTAAATAGGCATTAGAATAAAAATAGAAAAATGATCAAGATGTCATCAAGATGGCCTAATACATGTATAGCAGGATTCTATAGGTCAGTGATTCTCAAACTGGAGTGTGTCAGGCACTGATGGGGGTGGAGGATGCGTGGCACTGAGGGAGGAGGGTCCTGACAAACGGCACCCACACAGCAAATTTTGTCCGGTTCTGGATGAATTTATTGCATGTATAGCCTACTTTACACAGTCTTTGCTGCCATAACATAGTCTGTCTTTCAGCACTTTTGAATTGACTTAACTTCTTGACTTAACTTGGACTTCACTTCTGCTTTCAAGTCTATTTCTACCTGTGTAAGTGATCATCTAGCACCATGTCTAAGGGAAAGCAGAGGCACAAAGCACCACGATGCCTCACTGATTTCTTATCCCCTCTAGACTCACAAGGGAGAAAAGATGGCAGCAACATCACAGCTCATCAGACAATCAATCTCCACAGAGCACAGATCCAGGCTCAGACATGAAGCATACATCTAAGGATTTCTCGAAACATTCTCCAATCTCACCTCTGAACTCTCCATGCAACAAAGGTCTTGTGAGTAAAAAACTGACCACCATTTCTGACTCACAAACACAGAGACCCCCAGAGCCTCTGACTTTATTAGATAATCTGATGTAGTAGCCTCCAATAATCCTGCCTTAGAACAATGCATCAAACAGATGCTTTTATCCTTTAGGGAGCACTTGAAACTTTTTTTTATTTACATGCCTCGATTACCCACATACAATCCAGAGTTGCTGAATTAGAAGACTGCACTAAGAATATTGAGACAAACTCCCACTGAAACTGATATTGGGATTATATTTACTTCCTCAGACACCAATGATGGGCCTTTTTTATTGAGGAGAAAAGATGCAATACTGCTAGCTTATATGTAAAGCCGCACCAACTTTCTTGGGATTGTCACCAAATTATTTTCAAATGTTGCCGACTATATATACAGTAGATATATACTGTAATATAGGGATGGGTTCGAACTCACGGTGACACAATGTTTGGCATGAGCTATGGCTGTTTGCAGTTCACTGAGAGTGTAAACTAAATGGCCTTTCCACCCACCAACCAAAGCAAACCTCTGGCTGCTGCAGGAAGTCACATTTTCTGCTCAGGGCCACTCCACTCCCCTCATTGGTTGCAAGGATGCTGTTGGCCACCGACATCCCAACCATCAATGACACACCCCTGGCCCTTTGGTTTATATTATCTGATTAATCTAAACAAAGGTGCTATGGATGTTGACTTATGTCATCAACCAAAAATAGTCATGACCGAGGGGCGTGACCGAGTGATGAAGGAGTGAGGAGCGTCTTTCCTAAACTCCGGCCCGACTGCTAAAGGACTACCACCAAGCCCTACCTTCACTTTACCTTGCCACCCATGCCTAGATGGGGCAAGCAGCGGGGTACACGGCTCACCCCAAAAATGGCATTCAAGTGCCTGTATATAACACCGGGACTGCCGTCTGAGGATAAGCAGGTGTCACCGCAGGTGGCAACACCGGACTCCCCTACACCACTGCGGCCGGAGGGTGACTCACCATCATCGGCTCCTCCGGTTGGGCTACAGCTGGATCCTCTGGTGTCAGGTGAGTCCCAACGATCCTCACAGATGTCTCTCTTCGAGTCTCCCCGGGCTCCGGCCAGTCCTCCTTCCTGGGATCTTCTGCAGGCAGCATCTGTGGGCACAGCGGCAGACAGCATGCGCCATGAGGCCAACCGCTGCCCACACCTTCACTGGGGCCAAAATCCTGTTCGGGAGCACAGACACAGGGATGGGGAGAACGGGCAGCTGCCTCACACAGCGAACCGCTGCCTTCCCATCCCTCCTTCCCCCCTCACAGACAGTACAGCTGTCCTGTGCATCAGAGGAAGCCTGGTCTCTACCCCATGTGTGTGGGGCTGTATGTGAGTCATCTGACCCATGGAGGTCAGAGCCTCCATTGCTTCCTATGGGGAGAGAATCAGTATGGGCCCCTCTCACTTGACTCCATTCCACAATACTGGATTCATGGAAGCCTGGTCTCTACCCCCTGTGTGTGAGGCTGCATGTGAGTCATCTGACCCATGGAGGTCAGAGCCTTCATTGCTTCCTATGGGGACAGAATCAGTATGGGCCCCTCTCACTTGGCTCCGTTCCACAATGCTGGATTCATGGAATTATTAAGCTCTCTGCCCACAAAGGCTGACATGGCAGCCTTAGTCCCAACTTAGGTTTTATTCATACCCCCCCTGTCTCCTAATCCCCCCTACTCCCGCTTATTCCACCCAACCTTCTCCCACCCGGCTGTCTATGCTTATAGTTTATACAGTTATTTTGGGTATGTTTGGTTAGTTCATGTTTAACGGTTAATATAATTATCATAAGTCGTGTGCCTGAATCGTTTTTTCCTTTCCATGTCTCTTGATTTGGTCAATCCCCCAATAGGCTCACTTTCCTTGGGAGTTTCCCTTGGACAGTGTTTTAGAGGTATTAGGTTGCCTCCTTAGTTGTTCAATATTCATTTCCCCTTCCTTTTCTTTTTGCTGTATCCTTTCTCTTGTCTGTGTCTTTTTCTGAGTTGCCTACTCTTTGGCTTGCCTTTATCTCCTTGACCCCTTACCCCTTCGGTCTCTTTCCAGTTCTTTCTCCAAACCTTCCTATC
>NW_017306982.1:763948-785589 GCF_000935625.1 Nanorana parkeri | reverse complement strand
GCTCCAGATAGTTTCATACAATGTTAAGGGCCTGAATGTTCCAGAGAAGTGCAGAATGATTTTAACTGAGCTGCACCGGCAACGGCTCAGATAGGGTTTCTTCGGGAAACACACTTCCTGAACTCTAGGACCCCTGTGCTCTGAGACCGCCGGTACCCCACGGCATATCACAGTTACTCGCCAGACAAGAAGTCACGAGGGGTTTTCATCATCCTTTCTCAGTCAGTTCCGTGGACTCTGCTGGATGTGTGTGCCGGAGAGGAGGGCAGGCTACTTATAGTCAAGTGGAAAATTGGGGTTCAGACAGTTACCCCGATCAATGTCTATATGCCAAACATAGGCCAGATTATCTTCCTGGATCACATACTTGAGATAATGGAAGACTTTAGGGAGGGCCATTTGATCGTTATTGGAGACTTCAACTTGCTCTTGGATCCACTTGTGGAATCATCGAGGTCCTGTTCTCTCCTCTCTTATGCAGCATTAAAACATATAAAGAAGAGCCTACATTTATTGCAACTGGTAGACATATGGCGAATTCATCATCCTAACGCTGGAGATTATTCTTTCTATTCCCACGCCCACAGTACTTACACCCGCATCGACTTTTTCTTAGTCCACCATGGTTCTCTGGCTTACGTTATCCACTCTGACATAGGGAGCATCTCTCTCTCTGACCATGCCCCCGTCTCAATCGCCTTGGTCAATCCCCCAATAGGCTCACTTTCCTTGGGAGTTTCCCTTGGACAGTGTTTTAGAGGTATTAGGTTGCCTCCTTAGTTGTTCAATATTCATTGAACAACTAAGGAGGCAAGCTTTACACCGTTCCTAGGGTTGGCGTCTCACCGAATCCCTCCTTGGGGACCCCTGGATCGCTGCTGAGGTTGAGAGGGATTTACGGTCTTATTTTGACTTGAATACCCCCTCTGTGTGTTCCCCATACATTGTGTGGGAGGCCAACAAAGCTTTTATAAGGGGGGACGCTCATTAAATTCGGCTCCAGGGTTTAGCGACAATGCTCTCAACAAATTGCTTCTCTCATGAATAAACTCTTTGGAGCTTGCCCACAAACAACGCCCGGATCCCGCTATATCCTCAGATCTCTTTTGGTTGAGAGATTTGATCCATTCTCTGTGTCTTGCTCCTGTTTAAATGCCGTCGCCACTTCCATGAATACGGTAACCAATGCAGTAGATCCATGGCACGTGCGCTCCTACTTCAACGCTCTAAAACGTATGAATCTGGGATAAAGTCCGCCAACGGTTCCTCTTTACATCTATCAGAGGATATTGCGGCATCGTTCCGAGACTACTGTTCAACTCTTGACAACCTTCCCACTTCAACATCGGTCGCGGCCCTGTCCCTCCGCCAGCAACGCATCCGCTAATACTTAATTGATACTGGCATCCCTCAACTGCCAGTGGAAGTGTCCAATGTCCTTCAGGAATCTCTGACACTCAGTGAACTGGAATCTGCCATCAAAGGGACCCAATCAGGAAAAGTCCCAGGTCCAAATCCTTAATCCATATCTACTGACTGCCTTAAACTCAGTCTCATTGGGGACTGGGCCTTCCCGTTATTCCCTGGCTGCCCACATAACAGTCCTCCCAAAATCTGATAAAGATCCTAAGTTGTGCCCTAATTATCGTCCAATCTCGTTCCTTAACATAGACACTGAGTTGTTTGCTAATATATTGTCTCTCCACCTTATTCCATATGTCTTGTCATTGATTCACCCAGACCAATCGGAATTTGTCCCCACTGAGAGGCACAAGACAACACCACAAGGGCGCTTAGTCTGATCCACGTGGCACTATCAGAGAACATATCCGGTTTTCTACTCTCCACGGGTGCTGAGAAGGCCTTCTACAGAGTCGATTGGTCTTTTATGCTCCTTACCTTGAAGCATATTGGACTGGGACCTGCTGTCGTGGATCACGTCTCTTGGCGTTGGTATGAGTCAACGGAACCCTATCTGATCCCTTCCAGATTTCTAATTGGACTAGGCAGGGATGTCATCTATCGCCACTCATATTTATATTGACCCTGGAACCCCTCCTATGCACTATCAGGTCCCACCCAGACATCTGGGGCTCCGTGACCAAAGATGGCCATCACAAAGTAGCCGCCTATGCGGACAACCTTTTACTTTTTCTTTCCTCTCTTGACATTTCCGTTTCCAATCTTCTCTCTGCTTTGCAAATATATGGCAACCTTTCTAACTTCCTTATTAACGTCCAGAAGTCAGAAGCTCTTAATCTACCAGGGGCCGTTATGACAAGGCTTTGACAGAATTTTCAATTTCGTTGGTCCCCTACGTCGATTAAATACCTTGGGGTTCAATTGCCTCACTTCTTATCTGAGGTTTTCCCCCTGAATTTCCCCCCCCCTCATTCCAAAAGCTTAAGTTGGACCTCAAAAGCAGGTCTCACCTGACATTCTCTTGGACTGGCCACTGCAATGGGATCAAGCAAAACATACTTCCTCGCCTCCTGTATCCATTGCAGACTCTCACTATTTTTATACCGCGGGCCTTCTTGGCCTCCGTCCAAGCCGCCATTACTAAATGTGTCTGGTCACAAAAGCCTGTTCGGATGAAACAGTCTATCTTGAGACGACCCAAGTGGGAGGGGGGCCTAGCCTTTCCGGATGTCCACCTTTACTATCTTTCTGTACACCTATAGCACATTTTGTACTGGTGTAGACATGGGGAACTCAAGGCCTGGGTCTCATTGGAACAATCCTTTTCTTCTATCCCATTACATACCCTCACTTGGTGTGATCACTCGATCCCAAGACTCCTCTTGGCGCACCCCACTATTGGCCCTATGTGGATATCCGCACGTGTAGCTTTTGAGTCTAGGGGCATCTCCGCCTCCCCTTCCCCTTTTAGCCCAGTCATCGGGACCCCAGACTTCTCGTCTGGCATACACTTGCTGTGTGCAGCCCTGCTTGAACTCCGTGTTACAGTGTTCACTGATCTCCTCTCTCATTCTCATTTGAATACGTAATCTCATTATACTGTATGCTACTCGACCCTGTGGCCTTGTTGTGTTTACATTGTCTTTCTTTGTTTGTTATATTTTAAAAATTGTTTAATAAAATCGGGATTTATAAAAAAATAGTCATGACCATATTTTGGTCAATGATGTCAGTCTGCCAGGTTCCCCCAGCGCCTCTGCTGATATTCCAGAAGCACCAAAGAAATGTCTGTTGTGGGCAAATGAGTGACTGGAGCAGTATTGTCAGCAGTAGTGATCGCATTTTTGTAGGTGGGTCGTCGGGCAGCATTAATCGTCATTGATCTGCATTACT
Source organism: Nanorana parkeri (assembly GCF_000935625.1). Taxonomy (NCBI): domain Eukaryota; kingdom Metazoa; phylum Chordata; class Amphibia; order Anura; family Dicroglossidae; genus Nanorana; species Nanorana parkeri. Next base: position 782,274 of record NW_017306982.1, on the reverse strand, counting down.
GGACAACATGATTGATGATGGATTTACACTATGGGACTTCTTCTTTTTTTTTTAGTAAAGTAAATGGTGTGATTATTTACTCTACAACTTTTTGTGTGTGAAATAGTAAGGGGGTACGTTGCCCCCCTTACTTAATCACATATTGGCGATGGATATCTGCAGACCCCCTTAACGTAAAAAGGGCTTTCTTATTCTGATAAGGTACGATGAGATGATCGGTGGAGTGCGTTTCAGGTTCAACATTTTTCGGTCTCGGTTTCAGGGGTGAGGGAGTTTGTCACCAGGGCGCACTGATTCACCACTCTCTTTCCTTGATTTATAAGCTTCTTCATTCTCCGCTTCAGAGTTTTGCCCACCGTTTGTCAAAAAATAAGAGTTGTAGTTGGGTAGAACCTAGTGACGATCTTATCCCTCGCCCACAGATCCTCCATGGCGAGTAAGTACCAGCAACAGGGACATAAGATACTGAATCGCTGGTATAGGGTGCCTTACATTTTACACAAAATTAACAAGTCGATCCCTCCTACCTGCTGGAGATGTGGCCATGTCCACAGGACCATGTCCCACATTTGTTGGCATTACACTGTTGTTTTGGGGATTCTGTGAGGTCTGTGATAACTCAATTGGTGAGCAATCACCTCCTACACATCTTCGATCACATGGTATAAATGTTCCTTGACCATCCACATGCTGAATGTGGTGAGATAATGCATTCCATTACTGTGGAGACAGTCTAGACCTCCTACTGTGGGAATGTGGTTCTCTGTGCTGGAGGAGATCTATCATATGGAGGATTTGACTGCCTCCCTGTGCAATACCAAGGAAATGACTCAATCTACCTGGATGCTGTGGTTTCACTTCAAATTGACTATGGCCTACTTGCAGGTTTTGGAGTCTGATTTACCTGCCATTGGAATTCACTGAGTTGAGTGTGGTGCCCGCTGTGTGGAGGGCTGAGGGGGAGGACTCTCGGAGAGCATTTCTGGGTTCTCTTTCTTCTTTCTTTTTCTTTCTCTTTGCTACAGCCTTTGACTCCCTTCTGTTTCTTTTTCTTCTACTGTTTATACTTACTTTATCATCATACTGATTCAATTGTCTCGCTTGACATGGCTATATTTGATTCTTTTATTGTGTATATTTTATATGTTATTTTTTGTTTGATTTATTTGACATTTGATATATAACCTTGATGGGAATATGTTATGTCACATTAATGTTTTTTGAGCAATGTATGCTATTTAATGGTTTTCCTTATGTTTTGTTCCTGTTATTAGTATCAATAAAACCAGAATTGAAAAAAAAGTGTTCGGTATAATGTTCACATGTTTGGAAAAAGGAAATCTATCCATAGACTATAGCAAAGGGTCATATTGGAGGCCATCAAAATGTTGATATTTGTTATGCCAGTTCTAGTATTATAGAGCATACTGGCAAACATGTCTGTTCAGTTTTCTTGAAAAGGGATGCACATAGACTTTAGTTAATGGGAGCCACGGCACAGCAAAAAAATCTCCAGTATAGAACAAGATGTACTTGCAGCAAAAATAACACACTTAAGATGCTAACAGCTAACATCAACCATTCGGTTGAATTACAGATATAGGTCATGACAAACATAGGACACTTTGTTACGAGGTTCCCAATAAAATGTTGTTAGATAATACTGTTATCATCTTGGTTATGTCAGATTATATTTTAATATGAAGCTCAATTTTCGATTTCAAGTATGTATCAAAAATCTACAAATACAAAGCTAAATAAAAAACAAACTAAAGCTTTTTTCAAGTCTGTAAACAGAGACTGTTTACAGTTGCAAGTCTCTATTCTGCAAATGGTGTAATAAGTGTTTAACAAAGTGTCGGCACACTAATGGGTTAACTACGCCCCCGGATACCAATAGGACCACCCCTAACCAGAGTAAATCCCCCCCTTCCCACCTCACACGTGTTCTTTGTTTGTCCTCCCTCAGGACACCTTACTAACTTTTACATTTTTTTAGAGTGTTTCTCCCAAGGGAAAAAGTGGCTTGAATTGTTTGGCTGTCTTTCGTTTCTAGGAATTCTCTCCTCTTCGATTCCAGCTGTCCCTTGGCACATGCGCCATATTCAGTACGCATTTCTTCAACAGTGGGACAGGCAGTCTCTGACACAGATCATCTTCCTCCCAAGAATAGTCAGGAACAGTTTACGATGGTGGTGCAACCCACAGAATTTGCGAAAAGGGAGAGTCCTGCACCCGGAAGATTGGGTCACGGTTACATCGGATGCCAGCCTGACGGGATGGGGGGCCCATTGCTTGTGTCAGCAGGTTCAGGCAAAGTGGGTGTCTCAGAATCCAGGACATTCGAATGCGTTCGAATTGGCAGCATTCGAGGCTCTCAAGGCTTTTTACCCTCTTGTCAAAGGTCGGAGGGTCAAGTTATGTATGGACAACAGGATGTGGTACGATAGGGGGGAACAAAGAGCTCCTCTTTGCTGAGGATTGCTTTGGTTCTTTTTCCCTGGGTGGAACTGTACCTCCTGGATCTGCCGGCTTCTTATCTACCGTGAACGGAGAATCAGCAGGCGGACAGGTTGAACCGAGAGTTTCTGGATCCCCACGAATAGTCTTTGAACCCACAGTATCTTCGGCCGTTCTTCCAGGAATGGGGGATTCCCCGAATAGATCTCATGGCATCCAAGGGCAACTCTCAACTTCCGAAGTTTTTCTCCCCCGGTACTCTTGCTAGGAGGCTTTAGGTCAGGATGCCTTGTCTCTTCCTTGGCAGTTCAACAGTGTCTATGTCTTTCGTCCGACTCCATTGATTCTACGGACACTACAGAGGATCGACAAAGAAGGGGTTCTGGCAATATCTGTTCTACCATGCTGGCCGAAGAGGCCGTGGTTTCCCCTTCTGATGGAGCTGTTGGTCGAGCCTCTGAGATCCTTGCCCTTACGGAGGGACCTTCTACGTCAAGGAGAATTTTGTCACCCAAATGTGGCACGCCTCCATTTATTGGTCTGCAGATCGAGAGGCAGAGGTTACATAAGTTGCAGCTCCCGGCAACAGTGATAGAAACACTGTTGAAGGCCACAAAACCATCCACGAAGACTACGTATCATAGAATCTGGGAGAAATGTATCACTATGGCAGCGGAGAAAGGCTGGCCATCCAGTGATCCTACAGTGGAGAACATCCTAGAATTTCTACAGTCAGCTCTGGAGGCTGGGCTGAGTTACAACACGATGAGAGTCCAGGTTTCGGCCTTGTCCGCCTTAACTAAGTGTCGTTTTGCTAATCATGCTGTCGTGCGTCAATTCTTGCAAGCAGTAATGAAGTTGAGGTCTCCTGTTAAAACCACTGTTTCCGAAATGGGACCTGCCTTTGGTTTCTCAAATCATTATCAGTGGCACAATTTTATCCTGCATCATCCTGTTCTCTGTACCATCTTACCCTCCTTTCGGTCTTTCTCACAGCAGTTGTCTCCGCCAGGAGGGTTTCGGAGCTCCAAGCGTTTATCTGCAAGGAACCTTATTGTCAATTTTTCCCAGACCGTATAGTATTACGTCCTGTTCTGTCTTTTCTACCAAAGGTATCTTCAGTTTTCCATTTCAATTGGGAGTCAGTTCTCCCGGTCCTGCAAGGAGAGGGGCTTTCTTCAGCAGAAGCGTACCTAGGGAGATTGGATGTGGTGAGCATCCTTTCCACGTACTTGCGTAGAACGGAAGAGTTTCGTTCCTCCGAAAGACTGTTTGTGATGCCCGGTGGTCCAAGAAAAGGAGCAGCCGCATCCACAAGAATCCTATCCACCTGGGTGGTGAAAGCTGTTCAATTGTCTTACAAAGCAGCGGGTCTTCCCCCTCCACAAGAGATCAGGGCTCACTCTACTAGATCACTGGCTACGTCTTGTGCAGCCTACGCTAAGGTTCCGGTGGAGGTGGTCTGCAAGGCCGCGAGTTGGTCATCTTCGAATACCTTCATTCTGCATTACAATGTCGATGTGTCTAGTGCAGCTGATTCAGCCTTTGGGGCATCCGTACTCTCTTCAGCAGCTTCTAAGGCTTAATAAAAATATTTTTGGCATGTGTCCCTCCCATGTGTTTTGTTGCTAGCTATGTCCCATTAGTGTGCCGACATGAGGTGAGCCAGGAAAATGGAAAATTGTTATCACATACTTGCCGTAATTTTCCTTTCCTGGCTCTCCTCATGTCGACATAGCTACTCTCCCATGCCTTCGCTCGGCGTGCTATGGAACACGTGTGAGGTGGGAAGGGGGGATTTATACTCTGGTTAGGGGTGGTCCTATTGGTATTCGGGGGCGGAGTTAACCAATTAGTGTGCCAACATGAGGAAAGCCAGGAAAGGAAAATTACGGTAAGTATGTGATAACAATTATCCGTTATATATTGTGACAGGGTATATGACTTTGTGTATGTCAGTGAAAGATTGAAAAGGCCAACTTTCCCTGGCTAGGAAGGGGTAAAGCCTTGCCCCAACAGGTACACCTCCTCTCTCTATTAATTAGCCTGCACCTGATAGTGACTGAGAGAGGGAGAGAGCTCAGAGAGGAATCCAGGCTGCCCTGGGTGGATGCAGAGACAGACTGGAGAGCGTCTGAATGTCTGTGGAATAAAGTCTGGCAGAACTTTATGGCGCTCTACATGGAGCGCCACCCACCGAAGCAGCAGTGACTCGACGCTCCTCTCCAGCTCAGCGCCGCCGACGTCCTCACGTGTGAGGAAAATCATGAGGCACCGTGATCGAGGCTACAGTGAGTAAGACGGGGCTTGGGCTTTGTTCTTGTTCACACAAAAAAATATCTACTGCTGCAGTGCATTCTATATGTACTGTGTATGTGCTACATATAGAGTGCACTGCAGCAATATATGTACAATTCTGCACTGCTAATATGAAGGGGTTAATTGATCCATAGTACATAATGGTATATAACATGTAGTTGTACTATGGATCATTTATCCCCTTCATATTAGCAGAGGATAATTGTAAATCTACTGCTGCAGTGCATTCTATATGTACTGTATATGTGCTACATATAGAATGCACTGCAGCAGTAGAATGGGTTAAATGATCCATAGTACAACTACATGTTATGTACATATTATGTACTATGGATCATTTAACCTATTCATGTTAGCAGGGGATAATTGTATCTATATTACTGCAGTGTACTGGACGTGTGTGCTGTATATGTACTATGGATCATGATTTAACCTATTATTGTTAGCAGTGCAGAATTGTGAGCGCCTCCCACAAGCTGAGCACCGAGACGCGATGCAGCGATCCTGCCCAGCGCCGACTACGAGAGGCACCGCGTGAGGCAACAGGGATCGGAGTGAAACTGTGAGTGAGGGAAGCTGGGACAGGGCTGGCTTTACATCTATTGCTATAGTGTACTGGGCGTGTGTAATGTATATGTAGAACATATACAGTATACAGCACACACACCCACTACAATCCAGCAATAGAATTACAATTCTGCCCTGCTAACATGAATAGATTAAATCATGATCCATAGTACATAACATGTAGTTGTACTGTGGATCATTTAAAGTCACCTGTCCCTTAAAAAAAGTATCGGTAATTGGTATCGGCAAGTACATGAGGGGAAGTACTTGTACTTGGTCCTGAAAAAGTGGATGCTGTGGTTGACAATGGATTTACAGCACTTGATGCCATGATTGACAATGGCTGAGAGCAGTCAGAGGATAAATGGAGGCAGGCTGGGCAGCAGACAAAGGATTAGCAAAGTCAGGCAGGACAGCAGGCAGAGGGTCAGCAGAGTTGAGCTGGACAGCAGTCACAGGATCAGAGGAGTTGAGCTTGGCAGCAGACTGAAGATTAGTGGAGTCAAGCTGGGCAGCTGGCTGAAGATCAGTGATGCCAAGCTGGGCAGCAGACAGAAGATCAATGGTGTTGGGCCGAGCAGCAGGCAGATAGTGTGACAAAGGCAGAGTCTCTGGAAAAGTGTTGAGGTGCATGGCCACTAAAGTAGAGAATGGATATGGAGAGGTTTTGAAATACAGTTGAGGACCCCACTTGATTGAATCATAAAGTCTATCCAAAAAATGGAGGGAACCTCTTGGAAAAATGTGGGGAGGTATTATTCATTATTACTTTGGAGGACGATGTGTGTAGTGAAAGTCCTGAATGTGATGGAACAGCAGCCTGGACAGGAGCAGCTAGCGCAGAAACAGACTAGACAAGAGCAGCAGGCACCAGAACAGGTTGGGATGGAACTGCTGGCACAGGAACAGGCTGGGCTTGGACAGCTGACACAGAAATGATCTGGACTGGAATAGCCAGCACAGGAGTGGGCTGGATTGGAGCAGGTGCCACAAGAACAGACTGGACACCGTGATTATGGAAACACCTTTGCTTCTTTTTGGTTTTTGATACTGGTTTCTTTGTTTGAAAGTGGTTCTGGCTGTTTAATGGGTGAGAACGTTGGAATATCTGTGGAAGGAGAAGTCTGTCTGATAGTGATAGCAGGATAAGACATCTGAGAGGTTGCCATAGGCAATGGAGGAGATTTGAGTCTAGAAGGAGGACTAGAAAGAGCTAAATTCGAGGATAGCATATCTGACCAGGTTTGAAAGAGGGGCTGAGCAAATGTTAAATCACAGATCCCTTTGCTAACTAGGAACTGAACTGCCTTAATACAGTTCAGAAAATCTTTGGGAGAATGGCCTGTGTAGATCCTGGCGCAGTCAGTTTTAATCGCTGTGGCCTCTACATTCTGTCAGAATACTGCATGCAGATATTCTGATCCAGATATCCAGTTCAGGGATGTGAATTGATGGATTTACATCGTCATGCATTTGTGTGTTTGACAACTGTGATTTTAAGCTTTAGAGGTAAAACCCAGCTGGTATAGGTGTACTAATTGGTGTGGGTGAACAGCACAGATGTTTTATTTACTTTACTAGTTTAGAGGGGGCCCATACACCTGCCGATTATCGTACGATAATCGTGGGAAATCCCGCAATCGTACGATAATCGGCAGGTGTATGGAAGACGTGCGACCGTTTCTACTGTATGGTCGCGCGTCTTTTGTCTCCCGAGCAGGCTTTAAAACCCGCCGAGAATCGTACGATTGTCGGCGGGTTAGTGGCGTTCTCGGGAGACAAATGTTGCATGGGCCCATGTGCAAAAGCGCACACTGACCGTGTGGCATTGCAGTCATCGGAAGCCCGCCCCTCAGCGGGGAGGGCTTGCGATGATCGCAAGTGCGATCTGCCTGTCCAAGATGGACAGATCATACGTTTTATAAATGACCTTACAACCATAGCAAGACAAAGTTGTAAGGTGTATGGCCAGCTTAAGACATTAAGTGTTGTCTTTACGCTCACAACTTTGCTGGGAGTTGAGCACATTATGGTTTTTATATATCATGTGTAACTTAATTTTTTTAAACCTTTTTTTTAACTTAATTTTATTGCTATTATATAGGGGGCTCACAATGCTATGTGATAGCATTTTAGTAGTGAAGGTCCTCTTTAAGGAAACATTAGGGTTCTATTAGACCCCAATGTCAGCTTTGCAGCCCATTGAAGATGATCAAGCTTCGTATTTGATCAGATTGTTCTTGATTAGCTTCTGACAGCTCTTTTCAGAGCCAGTTGGTGTTCCACATTCAAACAGACTCCTGGATGCTGAAAAGACCCTCTCCCCAATGAACAGTATTTGTTTCTTTTTTTTGTTTGCATTGCTACATGTCCCTCATGGTAGTACCCATGCCTTTTTTAACAATAGTTTGCCTATCCTCTTTTAAAAGGGCCATCAAAATTAAGATTAATCTCCAATAGACTTCAATGAGTTTCAAAGCTATGTTTAGGATTTGTGAACTTACCGCTGGTTCACCATACCTGGGCAGATTCACTCATCCCTAGTTAGCCGTTTCAGGGTATTTTTGTTCTATAGTGTAATATAATAATGATAGTTTCAAATTTTTTTCCAATCTTAGACTTTTGTAAGACTTGTATGTTTCAGTCTAGCTTAGAGTAACAGTTAAAGTAGTAAGTTTAGAGTTCTAATTATTCATTTAGGTAATATGGTTATGTATTAATTTTATTTCCTTGTTATTAGAGTGGGCTTAAAATAGTATAGCGATTAAGGGTTATGGATATGGTAATTACATTGGTATTAGGCTGTTAGTTTTTAGTAGGTAGTAAGATTATGGTTGGTCTTGTTATTTAGAGGGTATTCACAAAGAAGCCTAAGGATTATGATTATGATGTCATGGCTGACTCCGCCCAGTTGTTGTCATTTACTGACAGCCCAGCATTCTCAGATTATTTGAGGACATTTGGCTATCATTAAATGACAACAAGTGGGTGGAGCTGGCCGTGACATCATGGTCGACTCCACCTATTTGTTTTGATTTTTCCAGGACCTGCGGGAAGACTCTGACAGGTTCCAGACAAATGTAAACAGTTGGGTAGAGCTAGTAGTCATGTCACCGCTAGCTCGACCCAATTGTTTATATTTTGCCGCCATCTGTCAGATGCCTCATTCTGCGGACAACTTTTTTTCATTTCGACGAGTCATCATTGTCGTGGTCAATGCTGAATGTTTGTCATGTTTGTCCCCTGAATCAATTATTGTGAATTGTCAAACAGTTGTGAGTTTTTTTTCAATTAAAGGATTTTTTTCAAATGTCTGGTGTCTATTTACATTTTTATTTAACCCTTTAGTGAATAGGTAGGGGTATAAGTACCCCTCACTCATTTACAATGGGGCGCAGCATCTGGATGCCCCCTTTATTAAAGGTGATACCCAGATGCAAATTAGCCCGCAGACCCCATAACCAATGCACCAGTTCTTGTGGGGAAGAGGCCCTTGTCCCCTTCAGTACAGGGACAAGGTACATTTCCAGGGGGGCCCTGGAAAAGCACCCCTCCCAGTGCCAAGGGCATGTGGCCTGGTATGGGTGCTTGCTCTCCCCCGCTTTTTGCCCTGCCAGGTCTGTGCTTGGATTAAGTGTCTGGTTGGAAATTTTAGGGGGACCCCATGGTTTATTTTCCCCCATTTTTGGGGGTGGGGTTCCTCCTTTTAAATTCCTACCAGACCTAAAGGGCCTGGTATGACTTGGGGGGAAACCCTACAAATATTTTTAACTTGGGCTACCTCCTAACATTCCTACCAGACCTAAATGGTCTGGTATGGTTTGGGAGGGGGACCTCACGCTGTTTTTTATATTTCTTTTTTTAATTGTTTTAATTACTTTCTTAACAATTTTTTGAATTATTTATTATCTTTTTTTCTTTTGTTTAAATTTTTTTATTCTGCTCGATACCTCAGAGGTAGTGAGCAGAATAATTATGAGAATAGGGGTGAACAGCAGCGGGTAAACTGGCAGAGGTTCAGCTCAGCCAATCCAGATGTTGGATCGTCTGACTCGAACGGCTTTTTCACTTCTGCTCAGCTGGACATGCTTAGCATGTTTGGCTGACTGAAGACAGCCAAAGACAGCTGATGTATGGCTGATTTTAGCCAATGTACTGCTTAAATCGTCCGTACAGGGCCAAAGTAAATAGCCAAACGGCGTTGTGCTCACTTCACTTTGGTTCTGGCTGAACTCCAAGGAAACCGCTAAATTCACAAATTAAATAAATACAGTCATGACCAAAAGTCATGGCTTTTCCACAAAAACTTGGAATGCAATTATTTCTTGCAATTTGGAGAAGGTGACAATAATTTTGTCCAGTCCATTTTTGGAGTTTTGTGTGGAATGTGTCACATTTTGCTTTTTTTCGCTACTTTTTAGTGTCATACCAATACAAACAAAATAAATAAACATGAGAATGTCTAAACATTTGTAATTCCAACAATTTTCTGGACAAAGTGGTGCATTATCTGACAGAAATGCATGGTGCTGATATTTTTGCCCATGACTGTATAAGTGATCTGTTTTTGAGGTACCAACAAATGATGTGCTATTTAAGCCAAAGTATGTGCAATAATGATTTAACACTGTTCTGATATCCTATCCTTTTGCCTACTGAAATGTATGGCGTGTTTTAGTCTATGAAACTCTGGAGAAGACTTTGATTTTAAAAGGTTGCTTTAATAAGCTTTATACATTTACAAGTTGCTTTAATAAATCAATGCTACCTCTGTATTCCCTTCCTCTGCTCTATAAACTTACTTAAAAACAGAAATAGTTTTTCCTCCACTTCAGAGATATCAGTCATAAGGTTTCTCGCACTGTTATATGAGTCTCATGGGAGGATAGAAAACCGGTGTTAATAAAAGGGAATGTATAGTGTTTTTACATATACACTATATTCTGAATTTATGTTTTCATGTTCATTATTAAAACAATTATGTGTTTGAACATATATTTTATATATTTTACTAAGGTAAATAAAAATTATATTGATATTTTATATTTACATTTTTGTAGCCAGCAGGTAATCTATCTGGAACTCTGTAGTTTCATATAGCTGTGAAAAGAGACTAGAGTAGAAGAATTTAAAGCTACATTCCTGAATAAGTTATCCTTACCTAAATGGTGCCATTTAGATCTTCAGTCAGCAAGAGCAATCAACAGATACACATTTAGCTCTTTTCTCTCTTCTCGAGCAGTGCAGAATGTACTGTTCATGCTGCGGCATGGAAATATTGTTCATGCTGCGGCATGGAAATATCAAGTATTACATATTTTATTGTAAAAGCAATGATTATATGTAATTTTTTTTCTAAAATGATATACACATTGGTTTAAAATATCAGGGTGTGTAATTTTTTCCAGTTCCTAAACTTCTATTTTTTTTTAAATGTTTACATAAATTTGGCCAACACCACTATAATTTTTATTTAAGGGAGCCAGGGCTGTGGAAGCTATATAAGCTGTTCTCTTGAGGCCTTGTTAAAATTGTGGCCTCTGCACTTACAGACCCTATGAAACTAGTGTTGAAAGTTCTGGTGACATGACGTTTCAATAAATGAACACTTTGGATTTGAAATTATTCTGGTGTGCTGGTAACATCTAGCTACAGTTATTGTCTGGCGGCACCATCCGCAGTCATTACGAGCACCCCCCTGCGATTGGGGATTTCCGGTAGGAGTCCGACAAGGGAACTATCTACTACTTTTGAAAGCACACATGCTTTATAACTGGGGGTGGACAGTTATTTACTAGAAAAGTCATTTTTATGCAAGACAAGTATGCTGTGTATGCATCAAATGTAAAGTTAAGTTTAAGGTAATTAAGGTTAAATCGGTAAAGATCTCTTCCCAGGAAATCTGTTTGCATTTATAGAAAATACTCTTGAAAATTGGATTTGGATTGCAAGTGCATTAACCAGTGGTCTCTTTATGTAAGTGTTGGATTCTACACATGTTTAGAGCTTTAGTTTGAGACAAAACAAAAGTCAAAGTAAAATGCATTCAATAAGCACAACATTAGTCAGTCTGAACCCAGCTTTAGTTTACAAAAAGATAATGTGATACATTTAAAATAAAAAAGTGCTGAGTATAAAAAATGCAAGCAAAATACTAGTTTTCCAGATAAGAAATTGTAAAAAATGAAACAATACATTTTTAAACCAAAAAGTAAAGGAGCTGTCAAAGGTTTAATGTCATGGCATTTTCGTCCTTGTTGACCATTTCATGACTAGCTTCAGTATGCATTGACTTACTTTCACACGTATGTCATCACTTCAGTCAAGGTTCATGGATACAAAAAAAAATGATAAAAACTGAACAAGTTTACATCAGTTTGCACATCCATTGTCAGTTCAGTTTACATCAGTTTTGGACATTTGATATTATGATGAATTCCCATGATTCTTTGCTTTCCCCCAGCATGCATTGAGCTCGCCATGCTGTAATACGACATCAGTCTCAAAAAAACGAACGTAACCTGAACTATTGTAAACTGATCATCAGTGTCAGGGACATATACAGCCGTGGCATCTGCATCGCCAATCCCAGCCCCTCCTCCGGTGGTGACGTCATTACGACGCCACGCTCCCTCGGTCTGCCGATCGTAGCTCCGCCCACTGGCCGCCGACTTCCTCAATAAAAGAGAGTGAGATTCAATTGCTCGGCGTTCAGTCAATGAGCCTGTACGTGGAGCAACCTGCTTCCCTCCCTTTGCTGGATCAACCTTCATTGTTTTCATCTGCCTCCACTGACACTTCACCTCGGACGCTACACAGGACTCTCACCTAGTTCCAGTCCTGCCAAGGAGCATCTCACTGCCATGTGCTGTCATGTTCATGGACTACTGTGTCAGTATCAGATTGCTATGCTTCTAAATCTCAAGTAACTCATATGCCTAGACTGTATTGCTCTGATGTGCAGAGTACTGCCACCTGTTGCCAAACCCGTGTCCCTGTGGCAGTATCTGTTTAAGGGCTGTTCCTATACACTTGTTCTACAGCTTCCCAACTGTTAATACCCTCCTAAGAGGACCACTTATGAACATAATATTCTGAGGTTTGATCTTAACAACCACTGTATGCAAGTAATACAGGGGGTTATTATTCGTTTGTGGTGTATGATGTTTTGAGGAAGCTACGCCCCCTCGCCTCCCATAAGAGGGTCATAGTACCATTCCCATCCTGAACCACTTCCTCATCCGAGTGGGCTGTGCCATTAGATCCGTAGTTGAACTTCATAAGCATTGGGTGGATTATTACAACCATTACAATCAGTTTACATCAATTTAGATTAGGTTGCATAAGTCAAAATGTAGAGCTGATCTGTCTCAAATTGTGGACCTCAACTGACACTAATGTTTCCTTATGTAAACTGATGGTCATCAGTTTTCATCCGCACTGCCATAGAAGATGCATTGTTGTCCATTTTTCATCAGCAAGCGGAACGTTGAAAACCTGACAACCTAAACGCTCATTTGAAAGGGGCCTAACTTGGCATACATATAACTAATTTGCCTACCTAAATAATAAGAAAGTTTTTTTAATTTTTTTTCACTGCTTTAACCAACTCAGCTCTTGTTCCTTTATACCCCCTATGGACCAGAGCAATTTTTTACCTTTTCAACTTTGGGCCTGTTTATTTGGCAATAACTTTGTCATTACTTAAGCTAACAAAGTAAAACATACTATGATAGTGCAGAGCCATGTCATGATAGAGAGAATGGTAAAGAGAATTCAGTGTTACCTGGGGTTCTCATCCATACAAGGTGAGCTATTCCAGGATGCATATATTTCAGGGAGGATACTGGATTTTCAGTTTTTGTTGGCATTTGTAAATCCTGGATTGGGTCCTGGACCCAGAGGCTTTGTAAAGTATTGGGCGGAGTGAAGCTTCCAGTCCCGAGTCCATGATTTGCTAACAGCCAACACTCTGATTGGGCAGGAGTTTAAGAGATAAGTCCTAGCAGTAATTGCCAGTATCAGGCATTCCCCAGTGTAAAATTATGGGGAAAAAACACTTTTGAACTTTTGAGTATATTCCTAAACTAAATATACTGTAGAAGGTGCCTAAAAAGTAAATGTGTTCACCTTTCTGAATATGTGCCATGGCCAAAAATAACTTTTTATCAACACAGCACCCAGTTAAAATAGAGAACTTATGGGCAAGTTCATCCAGCCTCCAAAAGTAAACCACATAATGCTTTGTATGACCTGTGAGCTCAGGTCAGGTGAAGAATTATGGCCAATAATGTGGCTTTAAAAATGTTACCCTAACCACTCCCTTTTAAAAGTCAGCTCTTCCATCATCCTTTTGTCAGTGTGTGTTGGAGTAAGTGAGGGACGGCTGACAACTTTGTGACAGAGAAATAGTATTTTATTCAACTTTGTAGACAATACAGTGTGGTACTGCACTAAAAGAAGTTCACAAGCTATGCTATGTTTTTCCACTGTTGTTGACAATTGTTAAAAATTTGAAGGATTTAACTTTTATTTTAAACTTTATGATAGATGGTAGATCTGTTCTGTCTGCTACTCTAAATTGTTACTTTTACTGCAAGGTAAAATCATGTGTTGCAAGCAAAACTACATGAAAAAGAGTTCTAAGGTTAAATTCATACCAAAATCAGAAGGAAATCACAAGTCAATAGAGGGTCAGTTGAATTGGAATTGTACCTTCCGATTTCCTTCTGATCCATTGCATTGCGATACATTTTTCAGCAGATGTTAATGAAAGAGCGCCAAAAAATGAATGGGTATAAATGGGGCTAGTTCCCACCAGACCCAATGCATTATGGTGTGCTGAAAAACGTAGTGCATGTCCTACTTTTTTTTTTTGAGCAATGCAACATAACACAGTGGAACAGAGTGATGTGAGCTAGCCCCATTCACACCTATTAATTTTTTAGTGCCCATCCATTAGCACCCATTGAAAAACATATCACAATGAAATGGATCTGGTGTGTTAAAATAAATCAGATAAGGATGCTACTGCTTTATGTAAGCCAAGTAATAATGTAAAATGTAAAAAACAAATGTACACATACAAAATTAAGTTATGCCAGGACACAGTGTCACTGATACTGTCCCCAAGAATCATAGTATTATAACACCAAATCTCTGTATCATGTAATTTAAAAAAAACAGTGTTTTTCTCATGTCATCCTTAAATTGCATTAAATTGGGGGCCATCTCCCCACTGAATGGTATTTTTTAAAATTATTTTTGTATTGGTAAATGTCCCCCAGGGCAGTACACATGCCCTTTGTTTGACTATCCTTATCCTTGGAGTGAATTGATTTCCAAGATGCACCTTCTATTGACTTCCATGGGGTTTGCATTAACATTTGCAAATGGTGACTTTTTTAATGCATTCACTGAACACACCTGCGAACCGAACTCCAGGAAGTTTGCCCATCACTAACCTTTAGTTATCTGAAAATAACTCCATAATGAGCCATACAAATAATACATGCTCCATATGAAAAATTATATATTTGGCTTGATAGGTGGTGTTAAGAAAAGTTTGGTCATCCTTCTTTCAAAATGTAACCAATTAAAAAAATATGAATTTATAATCCGGCTATGACTGGATTGCCACTTGAAACACTTCCTAAAAAAAAGGAAAAGTAATATTTATTGATGAATAACACATTATTCTGTATTTCTATTTATTTAACAGCAGTACGCTTATTACTGACTATAATTTTATAACACAAAGTAATAATAATTTTTGCTTTTACATATAAATTGTAATCATTGTGTTATTTTGTTATCAAGTGATAGTTTAAAAAGTTTACAGAGCTGTAAAACATGTTACTTTATCATAAATAGATGTTTGCCATTATTTATGCATGTCCTTATATTGTATTGCTTTGGGATATCTTTGCATTTAAAGTACATCGAAACCCCAAGAACAAAAATAAAATATACTCTAGCTTACCAGTCCTTAGATGTGGTGGCTGCATTAGTTTTTAAGCTAAGAAAATTATCAGCAAATACAGAAAATAACTCTTGATCTTGCCAGAAATATGGTGCCCTCTTAACCTCCTGTGCATTAATTGCAAACACAATGTTATCTTCCTTCCAAGCCATCTTCTGTAAATGATTAATTACCCTACACACAATGTAAAGGATATGAAGACATGTCTGTGGTCCAAATCAGAAGCCTAAGTAAACCTAGCAGCCTAGGTAAACCATAGCTTTCTCCATGGATACAGTGAAGTGAATGAACCTAGCTAACCTCGGACAGGAAGTGTGCTTTTGCAAGATTACCAGATCAAAATAAAAGCCTGAATAAAGAAAAATAAACATATTAAAAAAATCTAAAGTACAGGTGAAACTCGAATAATTAGAATATTGTGCAAAGTTCATTTATTTCAGTAATGCAACTTAAAAGGTGAAACTAATATATGAGATAGACTCATTACATGCAAAGCAAGATAGTTCAAGCCGTGATTTGTCATAATTGTGATGATTATGGCTTACAGCTCATGAAAACCCCAAGAACCCCAAATCCACAACCTCAAAGAAGTAGATTATTACATGCAATCAATACAACAGGGATTGTACATAGAACAATATCGGACCTCTGAAAAGTACAAGCATGCATATGTACTCAGTACTTGGTGTGTGCCCCTTTTGCAGCACTTACTGCAATTACTTTTGCACGATATTCTAATTATTCGAGTTTCACCTGTATAAGTGTTCATTTTCAGCCTAAATCTGACTATTCGCCCCAAGCCCACTTATACAAACTAGTCAGAAAATTGCAGTTCGCAAGCCTACCTCCATTCGGCCGAAGTCTAGCCTATCATTCTGGGAGCCATTGTTTCTGAAAGACTGTGCCAGCTACTCTACCAGAGTAAGAAGAAGAGAACATCACTCCATTATACCAAAGATGTCTCCTCCAGAGCTGGAAAAGTGCTGCCTGGGTGCAATCTGAGCCAAAGCATTCAGAAGGAAGTGAATGGAACCTGGGGTCTGCAGTTTTTATAACTAATTTGCAAAGGAATGTGAGGTGTTTTAAATTTTAAATAAAATGAAATAAGATTGACCCAGGATAGTCAATCTTAATCCTGGATAGACCCAGGATTGACTATAGTTCTTTACAAACTACATAGAACTACTGTAAAAACAAAACAAAACTGAACACTCCATGAAAGTGCACAATTGTCAGGGGAATTAAACATTCAGATATTAATGCAGTCCTAAGCTGTCAACCAAACATATTCAATATTTACATTAATGAAAGTTAACAGTTTAAAATTACACTTCAGCCTAACATTGAAATGTTACATGTAAAGTTGGTCATTTTACCTACTGTCAAATAGCCCAACCTGCTGGACTGACAGCAAGCTCGGTATCAATATACTGTATTTGCTTCCATTTGTAAGCCTGGCTTAATGTGCCATTTGCCTAATGATCTAATATATAATATTTTAATATTACTTTAAGTGCAAAGAATAAATTGATTATAATTTAAATGCCTTAAGCACATAGTAAAAATGCCATATTTTCAGTGTATGTTGAAACCTTTGGTAGAGGATAGGGAGAGCTGACGATCTGAATAGAGAGGGCTTAGGGAGATTTGTAATTGTGCTCTTCTATGCTCTGGATTACATTTTTGGTTTCCGTCCCCCTCTGTTTTCCTGTGTTCACAACTTTATTCAGATAATACATTGTGAGGACTACTGTTCTGTATCAGCAAAAAGTGTTATTGCTTGATAGCATTTGGACACCTCTTTGCAGATTTTTTTGGGTGTCTTATTATAGTAATCTAACTAATTTTTTGTTTGTGCTTTAGATTAATGGGAAGAGGCATTTCTTTCACATAGCAGTCCTCTATTGTCTTATATCAAAGCCTGTTTTTTCTTTTTCATAGGGGTATTTTTTTTTTTTTGTTTGCCATGCTATGGTCTTTTATTTAAGATTGTGGTACTCAAAGTGCTGCATTTACTTCTTGCTGAACTGTTCTTTGAGCTGCTTTATATGCAGCACACTGCTGCACTCTTGTGCAAAACCACTGAGCACCAAAGCATCTCATATCGACCCCCACATTCAGCCATTCACCTTAAATTAAATAAACACTAGGCGATCACCGACAAAAAAACCCCAACAATGACACAAAGGCTTAAAATGGGAATGGGAGATGCTGTGTTTGGAGTGGTAGGGTGTGAGCAGGTCCTGGGAAAAGCCTCACACAAAGTGGCCAACCAATCGAGTTACATTAAGTACAGGAGTGCTGATGGGATAAAATCCTTAGACAGCAAAAAATATATTGCCAAAGTGTGCTGTTGATCATACAGTCTGTGATGATCATATTGTTCAGTAACACCACATACAGCATAAGGGTTCACCCAATCCTGTAAAGGATTTGTGTATTTTTCATGCTGCCCTCAAAGTCAAGTAAAAAGGTTCTACCCCAACTGATTTTTTTTCTTACATGTTCTTCTGGCACAGGTCCCCCACAGCAGTGCCAAACTCCCTATGGGCGGCCACAATTGCTCATTAAAATTCACCTTCTATTGACTTCAATGAGATTCACAGAAAAATTCATGTTTGTGAAACCTTGGAGGATCTGCTCATCCCTATTCAGAACTAGTGCATGTTGTAGTTAGTTGTTATTGCCATCCAGTAGCAAGATCAGTAGACTACGACATGCCTTAACCACTTGCCGTCCGCCCGTTGTAAAAAAAAGGATGGACGGCACTGCAGCATTGACGGGTTGCTTTCTCCAGACGGAATTTTTTTCTGCTCGCGTGCGCCCCCCCTAGCGGGAACGCACGGGCAGAAAAGACCCGACCAATGCAAACACCCGTTACCGGGTGTTTCACATATAGACGATCGGCGGCTCCATAGCCCGACCATCGTCTATATGTGCTCGTTCCCCCCCCCCACGCGCGGCCGCCGGTTTTTTGCCCCCCCCCTGACCCCTCACC
>NW_017306982.1:755496-763780 GCF_000935625.1 Nanorana parkeri | reverse complement strand
AATCCCGGGATCCGCTGCCCCATCTGCGGCCCAGGACCAGCTCGAAGGGCGTCAGGAGGAAGAGGATGGGAGATCAGATCCTTGCTGATCTCCCTCCGGGCTGTGAATGCAGAAGTGATATGTATTACATCACTTCCGCATTCACCTGTCAGTCATCTGGCTGCTATAGCCAGAGAAAAGAAGCTGATGAAGCAGATCTCATGTTACACCTATATTTTAGTGTGTAATATGAAGCATGGTCACAGTCCACATCATTCATTCGCAGTAGTTTACAGACACATCATTCATTCACAGAACTATTCACAGGATCTGTGACCGAAAATGCTACAAGTCCAATCTGCCAGCGTAGTAGATCTTGAGGCATAAATCTCAATGGACACCAAGTGCAGTAACATCACTGCACTTATATTTCATTGATAACTTCCTCCAGCACCATAACTCTAATACTGTACCTCGGTACAGATAAGGACTAGAGGAGCAGTCTTCAGGAGCCTGGGCATTGCACCCGTGATTCACTGACCACAGTTGCAATGCTATGAAGGCACCACTGCAAACAATAATAAATACAATGTTTTAAATCAATTGTGGTTCATTTATTAATGTTTTGAAAAATGTGGATTTAGCCTTTAATGGTAATCTGGAGGCCCCTGCAACACTGTAAACTGCACACCCCCATTCCATTGTCATCCCTACCAATTAAACAAACCTGCAGGAATGTTTTATCCTAAGCACATCTTTTGGGAAAGGGCTCTTGATTGCATGTAAGCATGGCATTGTTTAATGTTAGAATTTTGAATGTGAAGAATAACTTAAAGGGGTATAGGGGTTGTCAATAGCTGCCAAAGGGGAGGGTTAGCCAGAGTCTGGTAAAAGGGTCTGTGGGACCTCTTAAACCCCTGGAACCGGCACAGTGAGACCCCTTCCCATCTGTCTCTGTGCCCTCTCCCTCTTTCTACTCTCTGTGATGGTGGCAGTTTCAAATCCTACTGCTATTTACTCGGTAGACCTCATCTTTTATATTTCACCAAAAAAGTGGGAATTATATTGTATCTCTATGCACTAAAATCAAATTGAGTGTATTTTTTACTGAAAATGTGAGTTTAATAATTAGTTGTGCCAATACCATGTGAAAATTGCAACTGCCGCCATTTTTTCTACAAATGTGCATTTTAACATTTGTGCAAAAAAACAGCTCTGTTAGTGAAAGAGTTAGTAGTTTTTCCAGGCCCTGCAAAGAGCTGTTTATGATGAAGCCTGGCATCTAATGTTATCTGATTTACATCCAACTTGGACTGGTTTCTGTCTGTTGCACTGTAAACTTTTTTCTTTCTCCTCAAGGATGTTTTAATCTGGTTTGTGGCATTTTAAAGATGTTGTTGTTTTTTACAGCACAGTCATGAGCTTTAAATTTATCTATCCATCCATTTATCCATTTTAGTTAGTTTTTCATCCCTGTTAGTCTTGTCTTTCCTGTTTCATCTTTTTACGTGTTAATATCTTATTTGTTACATTGCAAAAGACTGCAAATGCATTTTATCATTCCCTGATGTCAGATTCCCTATATCCATGGAGTTATTATTGCTTATTTTGGCCATTTGTCCTGACATTTGTTTTTTTCCCTTTTGAATCACTTCTTTTTCAGGTGGTCTTCTCTTGGGCCTTTTTTGGAGCATTTCACAATGATAAACTGGTATCTCACAGGCAGAAAAGTCTCTGTGGTATCAGAGCAAACAATGTTGCCCTTTCTGAATGTAATGTTTTTGTTTTAACTTCACACAGAAAAGTACTGGTTGAGTAAGGGCACATGGGAACTGTTATTACTCCGCTATATGACCCTTGTCCCCAGTCCTCATAGTTCATGCTAATCCTGGATTTTTGAGCCATTCTCAATTCCTCAGGGTTTAAGGTTAAGTTTAATTTTCCCTACATTCTGCATTTGTGCATTTCACTGATACTGATTTACAATGTCTTGGTATTTGGGAATCCTCCAGTTTCTCACTGTACGCAATAGATCATCTTCTCTTTTCATCTTAGGTTCCTCTCCTGTTCTGGAATTGATCATTGGTGATAGTTTATCCATGGGCCTTTCATCATGCTAAGCAGAGAAACTTCAGAAGAAATATGGGTAGTCTGTTTGAGGTAGCCAGAATATAGTGGTGGGATATCAGGGGCATGTGCAGATTCCAGGTTTTTTTATGTTCTTATTTTGTATTTCCTGCACTATAATGCTAGTGATTATTACTGTGGGAATGGTATGGGTCCAGTAAGGGTGGTTGATCTGATAAATAACATGAAAAATAACCTTGCCCACTGTTGTGCTGTGTTTACCAAGGTCACTTTAGTGTGATCTGAAAAAATCACTTGTAGCGTGCGGGTGAAGTGTATCTCTGGCCCAATTCTGGAACATAGCAGGAGTAAAGTGAATGCATAATTTGCCTAGTTTGTCCTGGTATTAGCCAAGTTGTTTTCATCAAAGAATTGGAGGGTGATATGAATTATGATATCTACCTAAATTACATTGATTTGGACAGTTTGCTGGTATTCAGTGGTATATTGTGTCAGTTGAAGTCTGATGGTTGTCACCTTGCCAGCTACCAAAGATATCTCTTTAGTGCTCTTTGTGGGCTGAGTTTAGTCAGTGGATGATGTTTGGGACAGGCCTTAATGCTATGTTATACTAATAAGGTTTTCACAGTTCAGCTGTAGCTGGTACAGTTTTCTTGTTATCCTTGAAGTTAATTCTTGTTTGCCATATCAATTGAATTCATGCACTCTGGTAAATCAATAAAGTTGTGGCCTTGCCCTTCCAACTAAAAGTTTCATATTTCACATGCTGAATATCTATTTATATGTATTTAACACTTCCCATACCCTTGTACCGTATATTTAGAAACTGAAGAAACTCATGCCTTTACTTTCTTATAACTAAGAGGTATTTTCTTTTACATTTTTTTCCAACAGGTGTAATGTGCATTTTTAGCATTTGTTACTTTTTTTTGCTGGAAGGGTTGTGCTCAGGATCCTACTATAGTTGGGAGTTTAATTGACCACTGATATTTTTCTTGTTCGTTTTATCCAACAATTAAGGTGCCCATACACTGCTCGATTCTCGTACGAGAATCGGGCGAAATCCCGCGATCGTACGAGAATCGAGCAGTGTGAACGAAGACGTGCGACCGTTTCTACTGTACGGTCGCACGTCTTTTGCCGAACCAACTTGCTCGAAAACCCGCCGAGAATGGTACGATTGTCGGCGGGTTTCTAGCCTGCTCGTCCGATAGCTGCGGAACGGGCCGGTGTGCACACGCGCACACTGCCCGTTCTGCATTGCAGTCATCGGAAGCCCGCCCCTCAGCGGGGCGGGCTTTTCGATGATCACAAGTATGATCTGCCCGTCCAAGGTGGGCAGATCGTACAAGCTTTCAATAAGCATAGGACCATCTCAAGACAAATATCTTGCGATGGTTGTAAGGTGTATGGGCACCTTTAGCCTCACCTGCTGTCCATTTGGAACAAAAACGAAATTTACATATCTGGTAATGAAATTGTTTGTAGGCGAATATTGAGACTTACTAAAACTCCCCAGCCCCACAAATGTAGTATGTGACATTGTTTGCAAATAAAGGTTTGTGTGTGTGTATATATACATATTATATACACAGTATATTTGTTTTCCTTTTTTTTCAGATGTGTGTTTAAGGCTGTTTGGCCATCGTCCAACAGTGTTGCAGTTGCAGCACTGTTGAAACAACATGAGTCAGAGCCATCCAGCCTGTAATTATAATATTTGGCCTGCTCCTATCTGCTTTAGGCCTTTCTGCTTCCAAGCTTTTCTAGCATCTAGCCTTTGTTCTTTATTCCTGTTATTCTTTTTCTCTGTCACTTATAACCTGCTTCCTCAATGACAGCTAGACATTGTTAATTCTCACATTTTGTTCATTCCTAGCCATATACAGACATAGATGCAGCAAAATGCAGCTGGTCAGGTGGCAGTGGAGGAGAAATTGCAATGTTGAAGTCCTCCTCTTCCTCTGAGGATGAGCATAAGTAGTACTGTGCTGTCATATCCTCCTCACAGGAAGAGGAGGGAAGAGGAGAAGATAAAGGGATGTCTGCTGACCAGGCAGCCCCTGCCCCTTAGAAGACAGAGGAACAAGATTTATATTAACAGTAAAAAGGTAAGAAATGAGCAGATAGGCCCAATAAAGGACAAAAACAGGAAGTTCCTCACAGGTGACAAGGAGAGGGCCGAGGCGCTGAACAATTGTTATATGGGTTGGACTTGATGGACGTATGTCTTTAGTCAACCCCAAATACTATGTAACTATGTAACAGATGGTTAAGTTCCTGGCCCCACTGTGAAGGAGCAAAAAAAAGGGTGTTTAGCAATGTGTTGCTAATTTAGCCTGTAGGTCAGTTAGGTACTTACAGTAGGTAGATAGGTAGTACATTATAAAAAAAATTGTGCTAGAATTTAGTCTGTAGGTTAGGTAGATGGGTAGCGCATTGCTAAATTATGCAGCACAAGTATTGTTTGAAGGAGGCATTTAGCTTCTTAGTAACTGACTGCACTGACACTGCCTTGGATTTTGATGCAGGTCAGTTTACTGACACGTCCAGTGATGTGTAATTTGTTGGTGAGCTGGCAGCTAAAAGAAGATTCTAATGCTATCCCTAATGTGGAGGAGGAGTGGGTACCTCTACAGAATGAGAAGCCTGACATCACCCTTTTACTACCAACACAGACTTTCATGTAGATGTCAGTGGCTTTTTCCCCATACAATATATGGGTTATTTTTAGGGGATACTATTTGGGAGGAGATTGTGTCCTAGACAAATCTCTATGCCACCCAATTTATTGAGGCCATATGTAAGTAGCACTATACATCATAGTTGGTATTCCATTGATTTCCCAGAACTGAAAACATTCCCAGCCCTTACTATGCTCATGGGGATTTTCAAAAAACTGTATCCATGTTTACTGGAGCATCAACCCTATTTGCTCTACACCAATAGTCTCCAAAACCATGCCTAGAGCAAGATATGAGTTGCTGCTGCACTTTGTCTGTCATAACATAAATCACCCCAGTTTGACAGGCTTTATAAAATACACCCTCTGGTAATCCATCTGCAAAAAACATTTGCTGAATTATATACCCCCAACAAAATATTTCAATAGATGAATAGCTCATTAACTACAAAGATTCAAACCATATATCCCCTCGAAGTGTGCTTGGTATGAAATAAAGTTTTATAAACTTTGCGAGAGTCAAAGTGGCTATACTTTTGCCTTTCGGGTATATAAGGGGGAATATTGTCACCTGGAAACTCCTGGTTAGACATGTAATATTAATTTCATTCTGAATTTAAATTCGGGCGAATGCATCCGAATTTCTGAATGAAAGAAGTAACAAATCCAAATGAATCCAAATTTTTGATCATGAAAATTTCGGATGCAGCCAAACTTTTTTTTGAATGTCATTCAGAATGAACCTATGCTGTTAAATGTTAAAATAAAAAAAACAGCGTGAAGTCCCCTCCTCAATTTATACCAGACCCCAATGCCCCCAAAAATAAAGTGCGGGGTCCCCCCTAAAATCACTTACCAGACTTTTGATATGAGAAGCAGCCAGGCAGAGCAGGAAAGGGGGGACCATCATGTGCCCCCCCCTCCTGTACCGTACCAGGCCACATGCCCTTAACATGGGGATGGTGCTTTGCCCAGGGGGACCTCCTGGTAAAGCAACTAGTCCTCATATTGATGAAGACAAGGGCCTCTTCCCCACAACCTTAGCCTTATGGTTGTGCAGGCAAGGGGGTTTTCTAAATCTGGGTGCCCCCTGTCATGCCCCTCCATGGGGTGTAGCACGTGAGAAGCAAGAGAAACCTCCATCTGTCGTCCTCTCACCAAGTACGTGATAAACATTAGGACAAGAAAGATGTTCATATCATCACCATCATCCATGATGAAACAATGTCAGTAGTCACTGTACGAGGAAAAGCACAGTCCAGTCCTGTTTGCATCAGGAGGGATTACAACAGGCACATGGAGGGGGTGTAGATTTGGCCAGTCAGCTAATGGAGCCATATCTGATTTAAAAAAAAGATAACTGCCTAGTATAAAAAGGTTACAACCTATGAACGTGGCAACTCATAATTTCTTTTTAATAAAAAAAAAGAATCTAGGAAAATGCACCTTTCCACAATTTCAGCTGCAGCTGGTTTCAGAAATGTTACATAATAATAAAAACAATAAAGAAAATCCAACATCGAAAATATAGGAGTCAAGAATTGGGGCTAAACACATATTTAAGATACCACCAATTGCCAAAAAAGCCGATCCCCAGAAACACTGCCGTGTCTGTTATAGTAAGGAACAAGGACAGACACCCTCTTTTACTAACAGCCGTTCAATACAAACATCCACTCCTGGTGCTGGTTTCAGCAAGTGATCTTTCTTCTCCCAACAATCATCAGTCACACAGAGGTCTGCTCCATAAAAAGGGAAAAGGGACCAGGGAACCTGAACGGATTGGGAAGAAAGAGCACCTAAAATGTGTGAAGGACCTTTTTTTAAACCAGTAAATAAAAGCAGTAATGTACTCACAAAAGAAGCCAAATAGGAGTGCAACAATAATCTCCAGTTTCAATCCACCAGGATTTCCATGTAAGGTAAAGGCGCTGATTGTTCAGCAAGCTGGCATGCCGCCTATCCATCAGTCCATGTACTAGCGGTTAATGCTTTTCTGAGGCATGCCCCCTTCCTCAGAACATAGAGCTATCTGGCTCACAGCCAGAAAATGGATTGTAAAGCAGCCAATCATAACCGACCACTGTAACTAATCACAGCAGCCTGTTTTTCACCAATCAGGAGCCAACATTTCACATATGCTTTCCCCACTGTGCGATATCAATGAACAGCCAATCGTGGGTGTATTCAATGAGGGACTTTGGTCTCTCAGTAATGCTCAATAGAATTGTCACACAAGCAACATTTAAAAGCAATTTAAAACCTTTAAACCACCCCCTGTCAGGAACGAACACCGCTCCGAAGCCCGCGACCATGGTGGGGCCGGCCCCGCCAGCAGCGTCTCATTGCCGGGCGGGCTGTCCTCAGCACTCCACTCCTCCCCCCGCTCGTCAGCTGAGCCGGCGTGATGACGCTGCGAGCTCGGCCCAGCGGCGTCCCGCTGCTAGGAGACGCTTGGGTCGGGTCTCGTCTCCGGCTCCGCCCCCAACCACCGCTCTCTGCCTACAAAAACGTAGGCTGACCACTTGCTCGGCATTCTAGCAAAGTAGTACGTCAATCAAGCTACTTAGGGAATGCACATAACTTATTGGGACAGGCAGTACTGCTACTATCACTCTTGGATTCCTGGCAGCATGGATACAGGAGCACGTCCTCTCACTGGAACTCTCACCAAACAGCAAGTAGCCATTAGCACATGTTTAAAATCAATTGGTGTGTTGATGCTGGTACCGTGGTGGGAAGTTCCACTATCCTGCCTCCTCTCTAATTACTACTGACTAAATTCTACTGCTGCATAGGACTGCTATATCTTGCTAGCACTTAGTGATATCAATGCTCAGGATTAGTGATGCTAACAAATCCTAGTAGATCTACCGTGCCATACACTGTACTCAGTCCTGTCATAACCATAATGTTACTCTGAAGTTAAATGCGTTCGTCATCACTAGTGAAGTGAACTAGTGGATGCAAACTACAAATCCCAACAGACCCCAATGCTGTTCAATTGTGGTTTTGTGAAAGTTACCTGTTCATACTAAACTACTGCTAAACCGATGGTGTATGATGTGATAGGGGTTCAGACTTCACTCACTACATTAAAGTGTGACTGTGAACCCTCCACCTGAATCATCCCCACATACCTCGCAGCTGCGATCCCATATATCTCACTGAGCTTGCACGGATCATTACACCCCCCTGCTGTCTGTGGGCTCAGTGTAACTCTCTAGACATCCCACTCTTCAATCTATTAAGAATATTTTATACATATTTTGCCATACATGTTTCAAATATAAATTGTATCATTCTACATGTGACAAAAGGAAATTCGATCCTATGTATTACTGCACATAGAATCACACATATAAAATTCTGCCATAATTTCAACAACAATTATATTATCATAAATTGCGAGAAATTGAGTACAACAATTATATAAAATAAGATAAAATGCTGATAGTAACATTTCTTTAAAACCCAATATGTGTGTGTTATATATTAAATTGTAAACCCCAGTATGCACCCAATATATATATA